>NC_059208.1:70201482-70455980 GCF_020615455.1 Coregonus clupeaformis | reverse complement strand
CACAGTTTTCTCCTATCACAGCCATTCAACTCTGTAACTGTTTTAAAGTCACCATTGGCCTCATGGTGAAATCCCTGAGCGGTTTCCTTCCTCTCTGGCAACTGAGTTAGGAAGGACGCCTGTATCTTTGTAGTGACTGGGTGTATTGATACACCACCCAAAGTGTAATTAATAACTTCACCATGCTCAAAGGGATATGCAATGTCTACTTTTTTTTTAAACCCATCTACCAATAGGTGCCCTTCTTTGTGAGGCATTGGAAAACCTCCCTGGTCTTTGTGGTTGAATCTGTGTTTGAAATTCACTGCTCAACTAAGGGACCTTACAGATAATTGTATGTGTGGGGTACAGAGATGGGGTAGTCATTCAAAAATCATGCTAATAAACACCATTATCGCACACAGAGTGAGTCCATGCAACTTATTATGTGACTTGTTAAGCAAATGTTTACTCCCGAAGTTATTTAGGCTTGCCGTTACCAAGGGGTTGAATACTTGACTCAAGACATTTCAGCTTTTCATTTTTAATTAATTTGTAAAAATGTCTAAAAACATAATTCCACTTTGACATTATGGGGTATTGTGTGTAGGCCAGTGACACAAATTGAATCAATTTTAAATTCAGGCTGTAACTCAACAAAATGTGGAAAAAGTAAAGGGGTTCTGAAGGCCCTATACGTAATATAGGAGTATTCAACTGGCGGTCCGCGGAGGTAATGCATGCGGTCTGCAAAAAATATATGATTAATAATAATAATAATATATATATTCTCTCAATGTTTTTATTAATATTGCTAGCAACAACAGAATAAACACATGATATGAATTACATATCAACAGTAGAAAAGTGGAGAATATCTTCTTTCTAATGATGTCAACTTTATTTCTCAACTCCTAATATTGAGGGAAATATATATGATTGGAGCCAATTACGCTGGAGTATCTGACATAGGCTTTGAAAAAGCACCCGTGAATAGGCTACTGGTGTGGCAAGTGCCGCTGGCTGCTGGTAAGCTTACTTGACTTGGACATCCATTTTTGCCAACACATGGCTAACCTTTGTTTAACCAGCTAAACAGCTGCTCTTAGCGAAAATGTGTTTGGAGTTACCTTTCTAGCTTATGGGCTATGTTAGAGTTTACACTTCCTCTTCCAATTATAATGTGGGGAGGTCAAAATAATGAAAAACGATCAACCAAATCTATTCATTTTAAAATGTTGATTACTTCTCCTTGCCATTATCATTCACCTGATGATAAGACAAGACGTGATTTTTTGGGGGGGCTAACGTATGATGGGGGTCCCTGGGTTGCCAGTTTGCCTGGGAGGGGGTACCTGGGCAAGAAAAGGTTGAAGACCCCTGACATAATATAGTAATATATGCCATTTAGTTTTATCCAAAGTGACTTAAAGTAATGCGGACATAAAAAAAGCTTTCTCATTTGGGTGGTCCTGGGAATCAAACCCACCACTCTTACATTGCAATCACCATGCTCTACCAACTGAGCTAGATGAACACATCACTCCACTTCTGTCTCTCTCCTAGTCGAGGCATCTGAGGCGTGTCCAGAGAGGCTTCTGGGTAACGAGCGGAGAAGGACGTGTCCAAAACCCTGTACACAGGACAAGGACTGTGGCAACAAGCGCCAGTGCCTGTGTGACGGCCAGTGTGGCCTCAGCTGTGTGGCTCCAGGTACGTGTGTGTGTGTTCTGGTTTGTCAGTTGGATCTCAGCTGCGAGGGACTATTTTTAAAATCATTGCACATGTTCATGTGTGTTCCAAATGAGGAAATGAGGCACTCGACATGGCTTTACATCATCACCAGTGATGCCCCATCTATAAGTGCCTCCTTTTCAGTTTAGCTGTCCAAAAACCTACTAAGCCCATTCTAAATTGTTCTTGATTATCTTATCTCTCCTCTTCAACCTCTCCACTCCTCCATCTCTTCCTCTCTTTCTTCCCCAGGTCGTACTTGTCCCTGGCCCCTGCCCTCCGGGAACAACTTTGTTGCTTCCCTCCTCTCTCCCACTCCCTCCTTCTCTGCCCTCCTCGAGGTGCGTTGTGACCCAGGCTACATGTTGCCCAACGGCTTGGATGCAGCCATCCGCCGTTGCCAAGGCGACCGACAATGGAGCAGTGATGATCCCAACTGCACAGGTGGGTACAAGAACAGTGCAGAGAGGCAGAATGTTCTGGATGCAATTTAGATAATATTACCTCTGCTCATGGGAAGGACCCTGGAAATAGGAAAGGGAAAGGGGGATACCTAGTCAGTTGTACAACTGAATGCATTCAACCCAACTGTGTCTTCTGCATTTAACCCAACCCCTTTGAATCACAGAGGTGCGGGGGGCTGCCTTAATCAACGTCCATGTCATCGGCGCTCGGGGAGCAGGTGTTGGGGGGTTAACTGCCTTGCTCAATGGAGTTTACTGGCCCAACGCTCTTAACCGCAACGCTACCTGCCGCCCCCAAAGAATGGAATGGAATGCACATACTGTAGATTGCACAGTGAATGGAATAGAACATCATTCACTCCTTCTGTTCTATTCAGTCTGTTTCTATCTGTTACATCATGTTCTATTCTATTGATATTTTTTCCCAGAAGTAGCTTTTCACTCTTAGAAAAAAGGGTTCAAAAGGGTTCTTCAGCTGCCCCCATAGGAGAACCCTTTTTGATTCCAGGTAGAACCCTTTTGTGTTCCATGTAGAGCCCTCTATGGGAAGGGTTCTACATGGAATCCAAAAGGGTTCTAACTGGAACAAAAAGGGGTTCTTCAAAGGGTTCTCTTATGGGGACAACTGAAGAACCCTTTTAGGTTCTAGATAGCACCTTTTTTTCTAAGAGTGTATTGGTGAATCAGGAATGAAGGCACTATGTGTGTGTGTGTGTGTGTTTGTGTGTGTGTGTGTGTGTGTGTGGGCGTCTGTGTGTGTGTGTGTGTCTGTGTGTGAGGTGTGCGTGCGGTGTGTGTGTGTTTATGTGTGTGTGTGTACCTCAGGAATGGGCCTCTGTGATGGTGTTATTTTGTTGGCAGTTTGTCTGCTTGCGTAGACTGAGACATTGTGTAACCAGGGCTCATTCTCTACATTGCCTTAGCAACGGGACTATCAGCTGTTGATACTAGGACTGCAGTCCAGAAAGAGGCAGGGCTTGATTAGTTCACAGTGTGTCCGTGCCAGATAGGGTGAAAGAGCATGTTCTAGTGTTCATCTCCTCCTGGTTGTGTTCTTTTAACCTTTATTTAACCTGTGTGTGTTTCAGCGTGTGAGTCAAGTGTGTCTTTTAGGAGTGTGAAGGTCTGCATGAATTTGTGTCCTCTGTGCACTATTGTGTGAGTGTGTGGGTGTGTACTTATAGTGTTATATGTGTGCGTTTGTATGTGTGTGTATGTATGTGTCCGTGTCCCAGTCTCACAGAGCTCCTTCACACAGACTGGCACTAGGTTGGCTGGGTGTCTTCCTGTGTTTATTCTCTACATTTGTCTATGAGTTTATTCGAGCTGTGCTCCTTTCGTGCTTATTGAAAGGCAGTGGGCGGTAGATCACTGTCAGAGTGTCAAATAGCTGTGTGTATGTGTGTGTGTTTAAGAGAGAGAGAGAGAGAGAGAGAGAGAGAGAGAGAGCGAGAGAGAGAGAGAGAGAGAGAGAGAGAGAGAGAGAGAGAGAGAGAGAGAGAGAGAGAGAGAGAGAGAGAGAGAGGGGGAGAGAGCGAGAGAGAGAAAGAAAGAGAAAGAGAGAGGGGGGAGAGAGAGAGAGAGAGAAAGAAAGAGAAAGAGAGAGGGGAGAGAGAGAGAAAGGAAGAGATTTTGTGTATACATTGAATGTGTGTGGGAGGTGGATCACAGATAGAGTGTCAAAGAGCTGTTTGTGTGTGTGTGTGATGTTTGTGATGTGTGTGTGTGTGTGTGTGTGTGTTTGTGTGTGTGTGATGTGTGTGGGCGACGGATCACAGTCAGAGAGCTCTCTTGCTCATGCAGCTCTGGGCCATGCTGTTCCCTCTTCTCCTCTCCTCTCTCATCCTCTCTTCCTCTCATCCTCTTCTCCTCTCATCCTTTTCCATCTGAGAGGCCCCTGATAAGGTCTCTCCCCTCAGAGAGAGCCAAGGACAAGCAAACAGCTCTGGGCTATTTACTGTGTTTGTTTGGTGAAGCAGAACTGGGCTGTAGAGAGAAGTGTGCAGTGTATGTGTGTGTGTGTGTGTGTGTGTGTGTGTGTGTGTGTGTGTGTGTGTGTGTGTGTGTGTGTGTGTGTGTGTGTGTGTGTGTGTGTGTGTGTGTGGTGGACTTGATTGGGAAAGAGGTGCACAGCTTTGGCTACCTGGTCATCTAGGGACATCTCTCTGCTTTCACTACCACTCCTTTAAGACAGATGTACCTGTCAGGCAGCAGTAGTTTCACACTGGGCCCTGGCTGTGTGTAAGGCAGGCAGGCAAGCAGGCAGGCAGGCAGGTAGGCAGGCAGGCAGGCAGGCAGGTACAGGTAGGCAGGTAGGCAGGTAGGCAGGCAGGCAGGCAGGCAGGCAGGCAGGCAGGCAGGCAGGCAGGCAGGCAGGCAGGTAGGCAGGCAGGCAGGGAGGAAGGGAGGCTGGAGAGCACAGAGAAGAGGGCCACAGTTAGAACACTGAACCAACCCAGCTCCAGGCACACACACACACTCCCCATACAGCCACACACTCAACTCACTCACCCCGCTCATACTTAGTTACACACAGGATTTATATAGCTACGTCTAGGATTAGATATGTTTCAAAAACACTCAGTAAACGGACCCCTTTTGATGTTGCTCATGTGTGTCTAAGGGAGAGTTTTACACAGAAGAGAGCCTCTCTCTACCTGCTGTAGTTAGTCTGCATTTCAAACTACCCATCCAACATCCCTCCCTATAAATCTGAGGTCACTTCAACACCTCTACAAAGAGCCTCTCTTGATATTTATATTTCCATGAACGAGAGGCACTCATACTTCCAGGAATGAGCAATCCATGCGGTTATACAACTAATGCTGCATCTCTCTCTTTCTCTCTTTCTCTCTTTCTCAGTTTCTCTCTCTCTCTGTCTCTGTCTCTGTCTCTCTGTCTCTCTCTCTCTCTCTCTCTCTCTCTCTCTCTCTCTCTCTCTCTCTCTCTCTCTCTCTCTCTCTCTGCAGCAGTATGCATGCTTATCAGCTAGTTACAATCATCTATTTTCAGATTCCTTTTTTCCACGGAGGATATTCATTTTCCTGACTCATAGCTACGACTACCTGCAACACCTATAACCTACAGAGGTTATTGTTATATGAGTGACCTGGCCAGTTAAAGGGACATGTGAGGTGTTGACCGCTATGTATCCTGAAGAGGAGTCCCCCCCCCATTCCACTAATCCCTGTTTACTGTGTTTCCTTCTCTCAATCCCATAATTCACATTAGCTACACACTGCTCTCTGTGTGTGTGTGTGTGTGTGTGTGTGTGTGTGTGTGTGTGTGTGTGTGTGTGTGTGTGTGTGTGGCTGTGTGTCTGTGTGTGTATTTGTGTGTATTTGTGTGTTGTTGTGTTGTGTTCCTGTTTTTTCTATTAATTCTGTTATGCACATTAGTTACATGCTGATATGTGCGTGTGTGTGTGTCTTTCAACAATGTGTGTGTTTCTGTATGTGTGTAGGCTATGAATCGCATTATAGGCACCAGCAGTGAATGACATACAGTGCCTTCAGAAAGTATTCACACCCCTTGACTTTTTCCACATTTTGTTGTTACAAAGTGGGATTAAAATTGATTTAATTGTCATTTTTTGTCAACGATCTACTTAAAATACTCTGTAATGTCGAAGTGCTTTGCAAATCTGGGTAAGTCTCTAAGAGCTTTGCAAACCTGGATTGTACAGTATTTACCCATTATTTTTAAAATTCTTCAAGCTCTGTCGACTTCGTTGTTGATCATTGCTAGACAGTCATTTTCAAGTCTTGCCATAGATTTTTAAGCCGATTTCAGTCAAAACTGTAACTAGGCCACTTAGGAACATTCAATGTCGTCTTGGTAAGCAACTCCAGTGTATAATTGGACTTGCGTTTTAGGTTATTGTCCAGTTGAAAGGTGGATTTGTCTCCCAGTGTCTGTTGAAAAGCAGATTGAACCAGGTTTTCCTCTCGGACTTTGCCTGTGCTTAGCTCTATTCATTTTATTTTTATTCTAAAAAACTCCCTAGTCCTTGATGATGACAAGCATACCCATAACATGATGCAGCCACCACCATGCTTGAAAATATGAAGAGGGGTACTCAGTGATGTGTTGTGTTGGATTTGCCCCAAACATAATGCTTTGTATTCATAACAAAATTGTAATTTCTTTGCCACATTTATTGCAGTGTTACTTTAGTGCCTTATTGCAAACAGGATGCATGTTTTGGAATATTTTGATTCTGTACAGGCTTTCTTATTTTCCCTCTGTCATTTAGGTTAGTATTGTGGAGTAACTACAATGTTGTTGAGCCATCCTCAGTTTCCTCCTATTACAACCATTTAACTCTGTAACTGTTTTAAAGTCACCATTGGCCTCATGGTGAAATCCCTGAGCGGTTTCCTTCCTCTCCGGCAACTGAGTTAGGATGGACTGCTGTATCTTTGTAGCTACTGGGTGTATTGATACACCATCCAAAGTGTAATTAATAACTTCACCATGCTCAAAGGAATATTAAATGTCTGCTTTTTTCATTTTTACCCATCTACCAATAGGTACCCTTCTTTGTGAGGCATTGGAAAACCTCCTTGGTCTTTGTGGTTGAATCTGTGTTTGAAATTCACTGCTCGACTGAGGGACCTTACAGATAATTGTATGTATGGGGTACAGAGATGAGGTAGTCATTCAAAAATCATGTTAATAAACACCATTATTGCACACAGAATGAGTCCATGCAACTTATTATGTGACTTGTTAAGCAAATGTTTACTCCTGAAGTTATTTAGGCTTGCCATAACAAAGGGGTTGAGTACTTATTGACTTAAGACCTTTCAGCTTAGATTTTTAAAAATTAATTAGCAAACATTTCTAAAAACATATTCCACTTTGACATTATGGGGTATTGTGTGTAGATCAGTGACACAAAATCTAAATCTAATCAATTTTAAATTTTAAATTGAAACATAAGAGGTCAAGGGGTGTGAATACTTTCTGAAGGCACTGCAAAACATCATCAGCACCGTGTGTGTGTGTGTGTATGTGTGTGTGTGTGTGTGTGTGTGTCTGAGTGGGTGTGTGTGTCTGAGTGTGTGTGTGTGTGTGAACCTATTGACTCAATTGAACAGAATGTACAAATGTGTTTTGTTACAGATGTTTTGTCCTTAATCATGTGAAAATGCTGTGCTCCCTTTTCCTCCCCCTCTCTCTGATCCTCTCTCATTTCTTCTTAACCTCTTTTCCCCTCTCTTCCACCCTTCTCTTCCCCCCTCCCTCCCTCATGTGCTTCTACATCTGCCCCCTCTGTAGCCCCCACTTCCCCCCAGGTCTCATGTCCTTTACCTGAGGAGGTGACCGACACCTTCAGCATCCATGGATCCGCAGTCGCTGGAACAACCATTCGCTACACCTGTCTGTCTGGGTGAGAGAGGTAGGGAGGGAGGGAGGGAGGGAAGGTAGGGATGAGAACAAGAGCGGTTGGAAGAGGCACGGTGGGAGAGCGAGAGACAGGATGAGAGGTTTGAGACAGAGAGAGAGAGAGAGAGAGAGAGAGAGAGAGAGAGAGAGAGAGAGAGAGAGAGAGAGAGAGAGAGAGAGAGAGAGAGAGAGAGAGAGAGAGAGAGAGAGAGAGAGAGAGAGAGAGAGAGAGAGATGGAAAGACAGATGGCAGAAAAAGGAGAGAGAGAGATGGGTGGTAATGGAGGAACTTCATTATGTACGAGACTGGGCTTTCTACATTACTGTTGTTAACTAGGCCATTAATGCACTTTTTACTGACTCACATCTAATAATGTATCACATCCGAATGCGTATGTCAGTTGGAATCATGTATCGTATTCAAAACACACACCTTCTGAGACAGAGCCAACAGAGAGGTGAACCACTTAGTTTATTACCAGTCAATTAGTCATATAACCACCCTCTCTCCCTCTCACTCTGTATCTCTCTTTCTCCCTCTCTCTTTCGCTCTCTCTCTTTCTCCCTTGCTCTCTGTCTCTCTCTCTCTCCCTCTCTCTTCCTCCCTCTATCTCTGTCTCTCTTGCTCACCCCCCCCCCCCCTCTCCAGGGAGCTGGTGGGAAACAGTGAGAATCTCTGTAATATTGACCAGACCTGGCAGTACCCTCACCCCATCTGTCAAAGTAAGTGTGTGTGTTTTATAGTGTATAGTGTTTGATAGAGAGAGCGTGAGCAGGCAAGCAGAGGGAGAGCATCAGAGCCATGGAAAATGATGGTTGGCGTGTGGGTGGATGGATTGGGACTTTTGAGTGTGAGTGTGTGTATGTGTGTTTGTGTGTGTGTATTTTGCGGAGGAGGTTATTGTACTCTGCACTTCTAAATCGTTCTACTTTGTGTGTGTGTGTGTGTCTTTTTATGTGTGTGAGTGAGAGACTGTAAGGTCAGTTGTTATGTTTCATAGTACTTTACTGCCACCTTCTGGCCTAAACAGAGAATAACATCTCTTGCAAATTCATTCAGCAATGTTCTTCAAACCTGGTCTGGTAAATGTGCATATACAGTGATCTTCTCTCTCCTGTTCCAGGGGTGTGGTGCCCGCCCCCCCAGGAGGTGAACCAGGGGTACCTGGTGGCGGTACAGAGGACTGAGTACGATGTGGGCGATGCCATTTATTACCTCTGTAAGAAGAACCACCTGCTGGATGGACCCAACCGGGTCACCTGCCAGTCCAACGGCACCTGGAGCGCAGTGCCCTACTGCAGAGGTGAGACTTACCTGATACACACAGTGCCCACTGTATGTGTGTGTGTGTGTATGAGAGAGAGAGAGAGAGAGAGAGAGAGAGAGAGAGAGAGAGAGAGAGAGAGAGAGAGAGAGAGAGAGAGAGAGAGAGAGAGAGAGGGGGAGAGAGAGAGAGAGAGAGAGAGAGAGAGAGAGAGAGAGGGGTTGTTAGAGAGATTGTTACAACACTGTATATATACATAATATGACATTTGAAATGTCTTTATTCTTTTGAAACTTCTGAGTGTAATGTTTACTGTTAATATTTATTGTTTATTTCACTTTTGTTTACTATCTACTTCACTTGCTTTGGCAATGTTAACACACGTTTCCCATGCCAATAAAGCCCTTAAATTGAATTGAATTGAATTGAGAGAGAGAGAGAGAGAGAGAGAGAGAGAGAGAGAGAGAGAGAGAGAGAGAGAGAGAGAGAGAGAGAGAGAGAGAGAGAGAGAGAGGGGGGAGAGAGAGAGAGAGAGAGAGAGAGTGAGAGAGAGAGAGAGGTTGTTAGAGAGATTGTTACAACACTGTATATATACATAATATGACATTTGAAATGTCTTTATTCTTTTGAAACTTCTGAGTGTAATGTTTACTGTTAATATTTATTGTTTATTTCACTTTTGTTTACTATCTACTTCACTTGCTTTGGCAATGTTAACACACGTTTCCCATGCCAATAAAGCCCTTAAATTGAATTGAATTGAATTGAATTGAGAGAGAGAGAGAGAGAGAGAGAGAGAGAGAGAGAGAGAGAGAGAGAGAGAGAGAGAGAGAGAGAGAGAGAGAGAGAGAGAGAGAGAGAGAGAGAGAGAGAGAGAGAGAGAGAGAGAGAGAGAGAGAGAGAGAGAGGGAGGGAGGGAGGGAGGGAGAGGGAGGGAGGGAGGGAGGGAGAGGGAGAGGGAGAGGGAGAGGGAGAGGGAGAGGGAGAGGGAGAGGGAGAGAGAGAGAGAGTAGATAGAATATTGACCTTTCTTCTTCTTTATTTGTTCTTCATCCTGTACTTCCTGTTCTTAGCGCGCTGTCCAATCCCAGCGGAGCGGAGCCGTGTTCTGATTGGTGGGCTGAAGCGTTGGCCCTATGACGTGACAGACTCTGTTGTTCCTCACGGGGAGAGGGTGACGTTCTACTGTAAACACTCAAGGAAGCAGTGCAGCTTCCCATACACACAGACCTGCTTCGACGGCAGGCTCAACCCCCCCTTCTGCTACCTGGGTGAGTTGGGACCCCAGAACTGGTGCCATTATCTATGGTAAACCCTTGGTGCCTTCCTCGTCTTTCTATGTGACTGTTCAGTGGGCAGGAGACCTCAGGGTTCAGTCAGAGACAGTATGTTTGTATTGTCTTCATTTGATGTAACATGTCTGGCACCTCCCTCCTTCTGTGTCCCAGAACCCACCTGGCTGCAGTACAAACTGTTCCCTCATCGGCTGGTGTCGGAGATCGAAGCCTGCTCCCCTGCAGACCTGGAGTAATACCCCAACAGCCCTATCCCTATCTCCTGTCCCCCTCTCTCTCAGCCTGTACCAATGATAGGCTCTACATGTCTTAATAATATGTGTGTTCATGATAATACATGCATTAATACAGAAGTAAAACATAGTCATAATAATCATTCATATAGTTCAAATGCACAGGAGGTTGGTGGCACCTTAATTGGGGAGAACAAGCTCATGTTAATGATTGGAGCGGATAGGTGGAATGGTATCAAATACATCAAACACATGGTTTCCATTCGATGCCATTCCATTTGCACGGTTCCAGACATTATTATGAGCCGTCCTCCCCTCAGCAGCCTCCTGTGTTCAAATGTTCACTTCATGTGTTGTTATGGTGTGACTCTGACTCCTCCCACTGTGGGATCTGACTGACCTTACCTGTTGTTTTGTTTTTACATAGTGTGTCCCTGCCCCAAGGTGGCCCTCAGGATACTCCTCCTCCTTATGTTGTTGACACACCAAGCTCTGAGGCTTGGAAGTTCTATTGATGTGAAGGTTTTGAAATAAAAACAAAGTTTTTTTGTGATGTAATGATTGTGATATTTCATGTAATTGAAATGAAATAGAGATGAACACTTGATTCTCACAACAATTAGGACACCCTGATATCTTGCTCGCGCACGCGCACGCGCACGCACACACATCCATCTTTTACATTTTCTAAGGTTACATGTCTTTGGATTAAATGGTGATCTGATCTGATCTCATACCGTATACAGTAGCTGTCCACTGTTTACTCAACATGGATTGATTCTAGTCGGACCCAGAATGTCATTGCTATTCGGAATCCTTGGGACGTCCCTACCCCATTGAAGTTTACATTTGATTAAGGTAAGGGTTAAGGTTAGGGTTTAGTAAGGGTTATGGTATGGGTAGGGGTTAAAGTTAGGGTAGGGACGTCCCAAGAATCCTTGATAGCATTAACCAACCCAGAATGCTGCGACGCCATGAGCTCCCCCTTCTCTCTGCTCGCGCAGCAGGCTGAGCGCAGAATCTCGCCTCCTATCTTCTCCGCCTCTCATTCATATTTGGTCCTCCGGAAGTATCCACAGCTCGGGTAAGCCAGTGTCTATGCAGCGAGTGAGTCTTATGGGTGGAGTATGTAGTTTATTATCCAGTTTTAAATGTATGGACAGTATACCGGACGCATCCCACACCTATTATATTGACATGCGTATGTCCATACAATTAAGTTAGTGAAATAAATTACAATATGGCGGTAAAGTTTCCTACATTGCTTTTCCTGCCAGCTGTCGGGCTGCGCTCCCTACAGGGCTCGAACCCTCGACTTGTAAAATGGCTGGTTGTGGGTCCATAGACAGCAAGGGCAGTTATTATGTCAAAAATATCAACATAATTTAGACAAATACCGCGGCGTCTTTTTAAAATAAGGGAGCTGAATATATTACATTATATGCCGTTAACAAACATTGTCCCAGGTTCGAGTGTCGTGTCCATTGATGCGCAGTTCATCCACAGATATGAAACAGGGTTTGGCTATTCGGACCTCGGACTGCGCGTAATGGCGTCTCCCATGAACAGCGACACTTGTTATTCCAACATAAATACAGTACAAGGGTGGATAAAGGTTCGAATGGAGGAAAACAAATACTGTCAATATGATATCGACCCAAACCCGTTGCCAGATATTTAACGAATGTCTTATTTTGTATTAGACTATGCCAGACAAACGAAATTTTTTAATCGAAAGAAAAATGGATAGTCTGATTTCGCTGATATCATGCTCTCTTGAACCCTCCGCTGCAGACTGTCGCGTTGATGCTGTGTTAAATTGGCGACTTTGTTTAGAGCCCGGTAAGCAAATTATATAAAACCAGTGAAGTCCATAATAACAGCAAATGTAATGCAAATATGTGCGTCATTTACTCATGCTGCATTACCTTTTTAAGATTGACAATCATAGCAATTAAGCATATCAGGTGATCACTGATTGTAGAGCATGAAACCACATACTATAGCCTTTAAAAAAAAATCTCGCCTCAGGTTATTGAGATAATAGCAGGAATTGGAACCCGTTTGAATGATGATGATGTTGATGATGATGATGACAATGTAATGGTGATGATGATGACGATGATGATGTGGAAGGTGGTGGTGGGGATGTTATGAAGGGGATAGGATGATTTAACCTAAAGTGTCTTTAGAAAGTATTCATACCCCTTGACTTTTCCACATTTTGTTGTGTTGCAAAGTGGGATTAAAATTGATATAATTGTCATTTTTTTGGTCAACAATCTACATACTCTGTAATGTCAAAGTGGAAGAAAAATTCTAACATTTTTGTATTATTATTATTTTTTACAAATTAATGAAACATAAAACACTATCTTGATTAAATAAGTATTCAACCTCCTGAGTCAATACATGTTAAAAATCACCTTTGGTAGCGATTACAGTCTTTCTGGGTAAATCTCCAAGAGATTTCCACACCTGGATTGTGAAACATTTGCCCATTATTCTTTTCAAAATTCTTTAAGCTCTGTCAAATTGGTTGTTGATCATTGCTAGACAACTATTTTCAGATCTTGCCATAGATTTCCAAGCAGATTTAAGTCAAAACTGTAACTCGGCTACTCAGGAACATTCACTGTCTTCTTGGTAAGCAACTCCAGTGTAGATTTGGCCTTGTGTTTTAGGTTATTGTCCTGCTGAAAGGGGAATTCATATTCCAGTGTCTGGTGGAAAGCAGACTGAACCAGGTTTTCCTCTAGGAATTTGCCTGTGCTTAGTTCCATTCTGTTGCTTTTTTATCCTGAAAAACTCCCCAGTCCTTAACGATTACAAGCATACCCATAACATGATGCCGCCACCACTATGCTTGAAAATATGGGGAGTGGTACTCAGTAATGTGTTGTATTGGATTTGCCCCAAACATAACACTTTGTATTCAGGACGAAAAGTGAATTGCTTTGCTAAATTTTTTTGCAGTATTACCTTAGTGCCTTGTTGCAAACAGGAATATTTTTTATTCTATACAGGCTTCCTTCTTTTCACTCTGTCAATCAGGTTAGTATTGTGGAGTAACTACATAGTTGTTGATCCATCCTCAGTTTTCTCCTATCACAGCCATTCAACTCTGTAACTGTTTCAAAGTCACCATTGGCCTCATGGTGAAATCCCTGAGCGGTTTCCTTCCTCTCTGGCAACTGAGTTAGGAAGGACGCCTGTATCTTTGTAGTGACTGGGTGTATTGATACACCATCCAAAGTGTAATTAATAACTTCACCATGCTCAAAGGGATTTTTTAAATAAAACCCATTTACCAATAGGTGCTATTATTTGCGAGGTGTGGGAAAATGTCCCTTTTCTTTGTGGTTGAATCTGTGTTTGAAATTCACTGCTCGACTGAGGGACCTTACAGATAATTGTATGTATGGGGTACAGAGATGAGGTAGTCATTCAAAAATCATGTTTAAAACTATTATTGCACACAGAGATAGTCCATGCAATTTATTATGTGACCTGTACTCCTGGACTTATTTAGGCTTGCCATAACAAAGGGGTTGAATACTTATTGACTCAAGACATTTTTAATGAATTCGTAAACATTTCGAAAAAAAAAATTCCACTTTGACATTATTGGGTATTGTGTGTAGGTCAGTGACTCTTTTTAAAAATATTTAATCAATTTTTAATTCAGGCTGTAACACAACAAAATGTGGAAAAAGTCAAAGGGTGTAAATACTTTCTGAAGGCACTGTTTTTATAGTAAAACAAGAATAGGAGTTTAATAAATTCATAATAGCCTATTTAGTCTATTTGAATAGTTTGAGTCTAGGCATATATCATTATGCACAATGAAAGAACAAGGAAGATATTCTAACAACATAACACTAATTGAATCAACTTCCTAATGTTGCTGCTCTGATATCTTGTGAAATAGCATAAAGACACCTGCCCACCTCAGGACATCTTCCTTATCAATGAAGCCTATAGTCCTCTTATTATTTGATTTGAATAATTCATCTCTTGTTAAGATTATACAATATTTCATCCCTATTTTACAGATTTAGGCATGTTCCAAAATGGATTCTCAACAGACGGGGGTTCTGACCAATGGTGGCTCAGATGACAGGAGCGTCAGCCAATCCTTGAAGAGATCAGGGACTGTGCTAGAGATCCATGAGGAACCAGTGGACTCCTTGATCTTATCCTGCCCACCAGGTAACCTCCAATAATGCTCCCTTAAACAGGTGTACTCCAGTACAGGTGTCCAATCAAAACCTTTTGAGGCCAAACAAGGAGGAGGGGCTGGGAGAGCGCCAGATGTGGGCGGGACACAGCCAGCATTACAGGAAGCAGTTGAACCCTGCGGGCTCAACCAACCAATCGCAGTCAAGACTGGACTTCCTGGTGTGTGCGATCAACCAATCAGAATCAAATCAGACGTTCCTGGATTGTGCAACAGGCCAATCACAGACTCTGCAGCTCTCAGCTCTACCAAAGACGTGCTTCACTCTGATTCTAAAGGGAGTAGGTTAGAACCCAGAGCTGTTTAGTCTGGGACCAGTTCAAATGCCCTAACCTCCACTACGGTGACTGGTGCGGGCGAGATGGAGGATGTGTGTGTTGAAGAGATAGAACACAGTGAAGAGCCTCTCCACAGGATGAAGACAGAAGAGAGGGATGAGAGGAGAGATGGAGAGAGGGATGTAACACAGGACAGGAATGGTAGTCCCATTGTCCCTGAAGCGCCTCTCATCTCCGACACAGCCAAGGCAGAGAGGGATGGAGGGATAAGGGGGGAGAAAGAAAGGAAAGATAGAGAGGATGAGAGAGTGATCCCTCTTTTCCTGCCCCCTAGTCGATGTCATGGTGGAAAAGAGAGACCAGGAGAGGATAGAGAAGGGAGAGCAGAGGCAGGGAAAGGAGGAGGGGAGAGAAGAGAGGAAGAGGCAGGGAAAGGAGGAGGGGAGAGAAGAGAGGAAGAGGCAGGGAAAGGAGGAGGGGAGAGAAGAGAGGAAGAGGCAGGGAAAGGAGGAGGGGAGAGAAGAGAGGAAGAGGCAGGGAGAGGAGGAGGGGAGAGAAGAGAGGAAGAGGAGGGAGAAGTATTGGATTTGAGCTTGCCTAAAAAGAGAGAGATCAAGGAGAGGAGCCTTTGGCATGAGAGCTCACTGCTTATGGAGGTAGATGAGGTAGAGGGGGATGGAGATAGGGACATAGTAGAGGAAGATGATGGTGATGATGAAGAGGATTCTATATTGAGAGGGGATGGAGCTGACATTTTTGGGGGACCTCTCCTGTCTCCCTCGTTCTTCTCTACCTCCGTTTTCACCTCCCTCTCTTCCATAGACTGTGACAGTGAAGGTCTTCTCCTGATAGATGACCAGGGTATTCCATACACACTCACCCCTGAAGGGCACAAAGTGCCCCAAATAGACTCTTCCAGGCCAGACAACCCCCCCTCAAGCCAGCCAATGGTGCAGTCCAGCTCATTGGCGGTAGAGGATGACAGGTTGTCTCATATAACCACAGCAGGGGTCACTTACCTCAGCCAAAGTTTAGTAAAAACTACACACACACACAAGGAAAACACATGTCCCGCTCCTGTTACATCTATGAAACCTTCACAGAAGTCAGAACTTCTCAAAAATAAAGAACACTCAAAGAACCCAGAACTCTTACAGAATGTGGAACCCCCTAAGGTTCTAGATTCAGGTGTGAAAGCTGTCAGTGAGGCTAGTGCTGCTGTTTCCCAACCTTCTAGTTCTGCTGTACCCCTCCAACCCCCTCAGCCCATCCAGATCCTGACTAACCCCTCCTCCAACACCCCCATCCTCCTCTTCCCCTCCTCCCCCCAGCTCTCCTCCACTACCCTAACCAAGACTGATACCAACCCAGGCCTCCTGGCCTTCTCTCTCCCCCCCTCCCTCACCCAGAACTCCCCCAGCACCTCCACCTCTATGTTACTCCTCCTCTCCTCCTCCACTACCTCTTCCTCCGGTCAGTCTTTCTCTACCTCCACACCCATCGCTCTCATTGACCCCTCCACCGGTCAGCTCTCCCAAATCACTGCCTCCTCTTCATGCTCTCTTTCTCTTTCATCCTCTCTTTCTCTCTCTCTCTCTTCTGGTCAGATCGCCACATCAAGGTCATCCCTCCCTTCCAATCCCTCCCACCCAGTTATTAGATTGACACCCAACAACTCCCCTACCATCCTATCAAGAGAGAGTCCCAGCGTAAACCCTCCCGCCCCCCTGACCTCCCCCTCTGTGGTCTCCTCCCTTCCCTACAAGCAGTCCAGTGCTGATGGCAGTTCTAAAGCAGTTCCACTCAGCTCACCTCCTCACAAACACATTGAACCAAACTGTTGTGACCCCAACCCTGATCATCAGTCACTATCTACTGAAGAAACTCAAATGGAGTCTGTTCCAAATGGGTCATCTCCTACTAAAGCCCTTACACACCCGCAATCCCCTTCTCTGTCCTTTGACTTCAGTTTGGAGGCATCCGACCAATCAAAAGCCCCAGAGTCAAAGCACACCTCCCTCCCATGGGACGACCATCTCTACTTCTCCTCCTCCACCGCTCCTCCCTCCCCTCCCCTCGCCCCCATCTTCCCCTCCAGCGGACCCGGTAACCTGGACCCCCTGGACCCTCTGGACCCCCTGTCCCCAGCCTCCTCTCCATCCTCTGGGCCACGAAGGGTCCTCTACTGCCCTCTCTGCCCCAGGATCTTCTACTACCTGTCTGACCTGGAGCGTCACTCCATCACCCACTCTCAGAACAAGCCCCATGTCTGCCTGCAGTGTGGCAAGGCCTTCAAACGCTCCAGCCATCTGCAGGTGAGCTCAGTTGTTCATAAATGTTTGAATTGTGGTGTGGTGATTTGGTGGGCTCATGATGACATATTGTTTTGATTGTGTTTGAAGTGGAACTAGGTCCTTTGTGTCAGATTTCATGTTGTTATGACTGCTATGTAATAAGTAGGTATAAACATATCATAATATATGAACATGAATGTATAGTATTATCTAACAAATGTGACCCTCAACCTTTGACCCTGAACAGAGACACAAGCACATTCACACGGGCGAGAGGAACTTTGTGTGCCCCATCTGCTCCAAGCGCTTCAGGGAGGCGGGCGAGCTGCAGCGCCATCAGAGGGTACACACAGGAGAGAAGCCCTACCAGTGCCCGCTGTGCCACACACGCTTCGCCGAGCGCAACACCCTGCGTCGACACACCAAACGCAAACACCCTTACCACCAGGCAGCTATGGAGATGCTGACAGAGAGAGGAGGAGGAGGAGGGGGGGGAGGAGGGGATGAAGATGAGGGTACAGAAGAGTGGTATAGTTCCAATGTGTCCAACTTGGACAACTCTGACTCTGAACCAGATTCTGAGGTCATTTCCTGATGCTGATCCTCTTGAATAAAGGGAAGGAGAAGAGAAGGAGGAGGAGGAAAGGAGGAGGAGGAGGAGGAGGAGAGCAAAGGTGGTGTAGCTTCACTGTGTCCAACTTGGACAACTCTGACACTGAAAGGGACTGAAACAGACTTTTTAATGATAAGTACGTGAATGGTACTTTCCAATGAGAACATTGGTTATATTTATTTATACATTTCTCTTGAATGTATTTTATTTCCATTCCCTTACATGGTCCGAAAATGATCACTGATCTCACAAACCATTTCCCATCAAGTATTCCTTCGATTTTCGTCATTTCCACAACTATAGGGCGGAAAATGTTCATGGACATTCTAAAAAGGTCACCCTTTGACATTCTGCTATAACAATAGATTAGCACTACCAAAGTACTAAAAATGATGTTGTAAAAAGCGCTGTCACTATGTTTTATTGTAACATTGTTCTTTATTACTACATTTATTTCTTCTCTTGTGGGAGCTGTACTTATAATTAAGTGAGATAATTTAACTTTCTTACTATTAAAGACACTGTGAGTAGTTTGGATTTTGTGTTCAAATTTGAGAACAATAGCCTCCAATTTGTCCTTTTTACATGGTTTTTACATTGTGATTTATGCTGCCTAAGCCTTCAAAACAAGGTGCCCTAATTTGTTAAATGCATACAACAGAATTCTGATCAATTTTTTGTTGTTGATTGCACCATTGATGATACTCAATTCAAGGTTTTGATAAACGTTAATTTATTTCAATTAAACCTCCCTGTGTGCCTTCAGAAAGTATTCATACATTTACATTTTAGTCATTTAGCAGACGCTCTTATCCAGAGCAACTTACAGTTAGTGCATACATTTTTCATACTGGCCCCCCGTGGGAATCGAACCCACAACCCTGGCGTTGCAAGCGCCATGCTCTACCAACTGAGCTACAGGAGGCCTATTCACCTTGACTTATTTCACATTTTGTTGTGTTACAGCCTGAATTGAAAATTGATTAAATATATTTTTTTTCTCATACACACAATACCCCATAATGAAAAAGTGAAAACATGTTTTGAGAAATGTTTGCAAATTTATTGAAAATGGAAAACATAAATATCTAAGTTACATAAGTATTCACACACCTGAGTCAATACATGTTAGAATCACCTTTGGCAGCGATTACAGCTGTGAGTCTTTCTGGGTCTCTTTCTGGGTCTCTAAGACCTTTGCACACCTGGATTGTACAACATTTGCGCATTATTCTTTTAAAAATTCTTCAAGCTCTGTCAAGTTGGTTGTTGATCATTACTAGATAGCCATTTTCAAGTCTTGACATAGATTTTCAAGCCAATTTAAGTCTAAACGGTTACTAGGCCACTCAAGAACATTCAATGTTGTCTTGGTAAGCAACTCCAATGTAAATTTGGCCTTGTGTTTTAGGTTGTCCTGCTGAAAGGTGAATTTGTCTCCCAGTATCTGTTGGAAAGCAGACTGAACCAGATTTTCCTCTAGGATTTTGCCCGTGCTGAGCTCTATTCCGTTTATTTTGATCCTAAAAAACTCCCTAGCCCTTGCCGATAACAAGCATATCCATAACATGATGCAGCCACCTCCATGCTTGAAAATATGAAGAGTGGTACTCTGATGTGTTGTGTTTGATTTGCCCCAAACATAAAGTTATTTCTTATTCAGGACATAAAGTTAATTTCTTTGCCACATTTTTTAAAATGTTACTTTAGTGCCTTATTTGCGAACAGGATGCATGTTTGGAATATTTTTATTCTGTACAGGCTTCCTTTTCTCCCACTCATTTAGACAACCCGGTCTCAGAGCATTTCGTATTATTATGTACGTAAATCTGCCCCTCTCATTTAGTATCATATGTTACGTTTCGTATGGTATGTATACATTTGTGGATGTCCATCATCCATTTCGTATGATATGTTACGAATTACAATTCGTATAATATGTTACGAATTTACAAATGTACAATATGTTACGGATTTGCAAACGTACAATATGTTACTAATTTGCAAAACGTATATGTTACGAATTCTAATTTGTTGTGGCTAACGTTAGCTAGGCTAGGGGTTAGGGTTAAGGTTAAGTTTAGGAGTTAGGTTAAAGAGTTAAGGTTAGGGTTAGGGGAAGAGTTAGCTAACATGCTAAGTAGTTGCAAAGTAGCTAAAAAGTAGTAAGTAGTTGAAAAGTTACTAAAATGCTAAAGTTGTCCGTGATGAGATTCGAAACCGAAACGTTTGGGTTGCTAGACGTTCGCATTGTATGCCTACCCATCCACCCCGACCAACCACCCTCCTTTTGGTTTTGCCTTCAGTAACCTTCTGTCTTATGTAACCATACCAAACGTAACATATCATACTATTGTGAGTGTCCCGGATATACATTCACTATGTTACGTCTAGTCTATGAGACCAGGCTGAGTAACTACAACGTTCTTGAGCCATCCTCAGTTTTCTCCTATCACAGCCATTCAACTCTGTAACTGTTTTAAAGTCACGATTGGCCTCATGGTGAAATCCCTGAGCGGTTTCCTTCCTCTCAGGCAACTGAGTTAGGAAGGACGCCTGTATCTTTGTAGTGACTGGGTGTATTAATACACCATCCAAAGTGTAATTAATAACTTCACCATGCTCAAAGGTATATTCAATGTCTGCTTTACCCATCTACCAATAGGTGCCCTTCTTTGTGAGGCATTGGAAAACCTCCCTGGTCTTTGTGGTTGAATCTGTGTTTGAAATTCACTGCTCGACTCAGGGACCTTACAGATAATTGTATGTATGGGGTACAGAGATGAGGTAGTCATTCAAAAATCATGTAAAACACTATTATTGCACATAGAGTAAGTCCATGCAACTTATTTAGTGACCTGCTAAGCAAATTTCTACTCCTGAACGTAGGCTTTATCACGACTCAGGATATGACCCAGAGGAGGATGGTTCAGTTCTCAGATCATTTATTATAACACGGGGAATAGGCAAAAGGGCAGGTCGAGGACAGGCAGAGGTTCGTAACCAGATCAGAGTTGGACAGGTACAGGACGACAGACAGGCTCAGGGTCAGGGCAGGCAGAAGTTCATAAACCAGGTCAGAATCAGGCAGGTACAGAATGGCAGGCAGGCTCAGGGTCAGGGCAGGCAGAAGTGCAGGGAAAAACAGGAAACACGCTGGGACTACCTGACAATACAAGATGAACTGGCAACAGACAAACAGAAAACGCAGGTATAAATACACAGGGGATAATGGGAAAAATGGGAGACACCTGGTGGGGGGTGGAGATAAGCACAAGACAGGTGAAACAGATCCGGGTGTGACAGGCTTGCCATAACAAAGGGGTTGAATACTTATTGACTCAAGACATTTCAGCTTTTAATTTTTAATTACTTTTTAAAAAATCTAAAAACACAATTCCACTTTGACATTATGGGGTATTGTGTGTAGGCCAGTGACACAAAATCTCAATTTAATCAATTTTAAATTCAGGCTGTAACACAACAAAATGTGGAAAAAGTGAAAGGGTGTGAATACTTCCTGAATGCACTGTACCTACACTGTATATTACAAGATTTGTACATGGTGTGCCTGGCATCCTTCTGGCATCCTTCACTAGTCTCCTTTCCTTCAGGACTATCAATCAAGCCCGTCAGATCAGTGGTCATGGAGAAATGGAAACAAGGTCATAAAGTTAATCAAGTTAAATACAAGTTTAAAACTTGATTAACTTGAATACTTTCAGGCCAATTGTCAATCTATTAAGATAATGCATTTTATTTTTTTATGACGTTGACATCATTCACAGTGAAATCCACTCAGGTCTTTCTGTCCTGGTCTCTATGGTAGCTGATATATGTGCTAGGTTTGTGACCTGCGGAGTTGGAATGTCTCCAGGGTCTAATTGGGTTTGTAAGGCAGGCTTCAGTTTTTTTCTCCTTTCAACCATTTTCTGTCCCATGAAGCCTTCTTTAGGCCAGCAGAACCTTGCTGATGATACATCATTAAATAGTGCATCTCCTAAATGAACTGCCTGGCTCTGTACTCTGCATCATCAGGGTAATGTTCATTATTACTGACTACGACCATACCATTACTACTGACCAGGACCATACCATTACTACTGACCAGGACCATACCATTACTACTTACCAGGACCATACCATTAATACTGACTAGGACCATACCATTACTACTGACCAGGACTATACCATTACTACTGACCAGGACCATACCATTAATACTGACCAGGACCATACCATTACTACTTACCAGGACCATACCATTAATACTGACCAGGACCATACCATTACTACTGACCAGGACCATAGCATTCCTACTGACTACGACCATACCATTACTACTGACCAGGACCATACCATTACTACTGATCAGGACCATTACTACTGACCAGGGCCATACCATTACTACTGACCAGGACCATACCATTACTACTGACCAGGACCATACCATTACTACTGACCAGGACCATATCATTATTACTGACTACGACCATACCATTACTACTGACCAGGACCATACCATTACTACTGACCAGGACCATACCATTACTACTGACCAGGACCATACCATTATTACTGACTACGACCATACCATTACTACTGACCAGGACCATACCATTACTACTGACCAGGACCATACCATTACTACTGACCAGGACCATACCATTACTACTGACCAGGACCATACCATTACTACTGACCAGGACCATACCATTACCACTGACCAGGACCATACCATTACTGCTGACCAGGACCATACCATTACTACTGACCAGGACCATTCCATTACTACTGACCAGGACCATACCATTACTACTGACCAGAACCATACCATTACTACTGACCAGGACTATACCATTACTACGGACCAGGACTATACCATTACTACTGACCAGGACCATACCATGACTACTGACCAGGACCATACCATTACTACTGACTAGGACCATACCATTATTACTGACCGGGACCATACCCTTATTACTTACCAGGACCATACCATTACTACTTACCTGGACCATACCATTACTACTGACCAGGACCATACCATTACTACTGACCAGGACCATACCATTACTACTGACCAGGACCATATCATTACTACTTACTAGGACCATACCATTACTGCTGACCAGGACCATACCATTACTACTTACCAGGACCATACCATTAATACTGACCAGGACCATACCATTATTACTTACCAGGACCATACCATTATTGCTGACCAGGACGAAACCATTACTACTTACCAGGACCATACCATTACTACTGACCAGGACCATACCATTACTACTGATCAAGACCATACCATTACTGCTGACCTGGACCATACCATTACTACTGACCAGGACCATACCATTACTGCTGACCTGGACCATACCATTACTACTTACCAGGACCATACCATTACTGCTGACCAGGACCATACCATTACTGCTGACCTGGACCATACCATTACTACTGACCAGGACCATACCATTACTACTGACCAGGATCATACCATTACTACTTACCAGGACCATACCATTACTGCTGACCAGGACCATACCATTACTGCTGACCTGGACCATACCATTACTACTGACCAGGACCATACCATTACTACTCACCAGGACCATACTATTACTACTGACCAGGACCATACCATTACTACTTACCTGGACCATACCATTACTACTGACCAGGACCATACCATTACTACTGACCAGGACCATACCATTACTACTGACCAGGACCATATCATTACTACTTACTAGGACCATACCATTACTGCTGACCAGGACCATACCATTACTACTTACCAGGACCATACCATTAATACTGACCAGGACCATACCATTATTACTTACCAGGACCATACCATTATTGCTGACCAGGACCAAACCATTACTACTTACCAGGACCATACCATTACTACTGACCAGGACCATACCATTACTACTGATCAAGACCATACCATTACTGCTGACCTGGACCATACCATTACTACTCACCAGGACCATACTATTACTACTGACCAGGACCATACCATTACTACTTACCTGGACCATACCATTACTACTGACCAGGACCATACCATTACTACTGACCAGGACCATACCATTACTACTGACCAGGACCATATCATTACTACTTACTAGGACCATACCATTACTGCTGACCAGGACCATACCATTACTACTTACCAGGACCATACCATTAATACTGACCAGGACCATACCATTATTACTTACCAGGACCATACCATTATTGCTGACCAGGACCAAACCATTACTACTTACCAGGACCATACCATTACTACTGACCAGGACCATACCATTACTACTGATCAAGACCATACCATTACTGCTGACCTGGACCATACCATTACTACTGACCAGGACCATACCATTACTACTGACCAGGACCATACCATTACTACTGACCAGGACCATACCATTACTACTGATCAAGACCATACCATTACTGCTGACCTGGACCATACCATTACTACTGACCAGGACCATACCATTACTGCTGACCTGGACCATACCATTACTACTTACCAGGACCATACCATTACTGCTGACCAGGACCATACCATTACTGCTGACCTGGACCATACCATTACTACTGACCAGGACCATACCATTACTACTGACCAGGATCATACCATTACTACTTACCAGGACCATACCATTACTGCTGACCAGGACCATACCATTACTGCTGACCTGGACCATACCATTACTACTGACCAGGACCATACCATTACTACTCACCAGGACCATACTATTACTACTGACCAGGACCATACCATTACTGCTGACTAGACATACCACAGTGTTACTGGATATCATATGACAGTCTGACAGGCTCTGGATGTATAATGCATTGCTCTGTAGCAGGGGCTAGCAATCTCAATCCTGGAGGGCTGCCACTTGTGCAGGTTTTTGTTCCAGCCCAGCACTAACAGGTAAGTTAGAGCTTGGCCAGAACAAAAACCTGCACACATGGCAGCCTTCCAGGCCCAGGGTTGGCCGCTGCCACTGATCTCTAGGCTGATCTCACTGATCTCCCTAACACTCTTGTGCAGGAGAAGAAAAGGGAGAGAGAGGAGAGGCCAGAGGCCAGAGTCCTGTATGTGAGTATGGAACCTGCCATATGAATGGCCTTAGTAGCAAGTTACAGTGCTAGCTACTGGTTCATTATTAATACCAATACTGTATTAGTGCTAGATTATTACACTACAACACTGTTCTCCAATACTGTATAACTGATAGATTATTACACTACAGCACTGTTCTCCAATACTTATTACACTACAGCACTGTTCTCCAATACTGTATTACTGCTAGATTATTACACTACAGTACTGTTCTCCAATACTGTATTACTGCTAGATTATTACACTACAGCACTGTTCTCCAATACTGTATTACTGCTAGATTATTACACTACAGCACTGTTCCCCAATACTGTATTACTGCTAGATTATTACACTACAGCACTGTTCTCTAATACTGTATTACTGCTAGATTATTACACTACATCACTGTTCCCCAATACTGTATTACTGCTAGATTATTACACTACAGCACTGTTCTCCAATACTGTATTGCTGCTAGATTATTACACTACAGCACTGTTCCCCAATACTGTATTAGTGCTAGATTATTACACTACAGCACTGTTCTCCAATACTGTATTACTGCTAGATTATTACACTACAGCACTGTTCTCCAATACTGTATTACTGCTAGATTATTACACTACAGTACTGTTCTCCAATATTGTATTACTGCTAGATTATTATACTACAGTACTGTTCTCCAATACTGTATTACTACTAGATTATTACATTACAGCAGTGTTCTTTTGATGTGTGTTCTGTTCTGCGATCCACCTTAACCTTTCTGGTGATTCACCAAATGTACAATGTACAGAATCAATGTTGTTCGAGTCATGACCCTGTATTTACCCACAAGGCACGAGCCAATGATGGGTCCTGACTCCTGACCCTCCATTTTGGAGACACGCTGTACTGCAGTTTCTCTGATGTTAGGCCACTGTGAGGTACAGTAACTGAGGTCATATGTGGTCATTAATTCAATGTGACTCTACCATAAAAATGACTAATTAATTCAAAATAGTCTCTTTCCCTTTGTTGATGCCACTGGGCTGTTGCAACGCTTTTGAATTAATCAGACAGTTTATAAAGTCTGATGATGATGATGATGATGGAGATGATGAAGATTATTTTTTTGCTGGGTGGGTGTGTGAAAGCCTCAGTGCAGCTGTGTGCATGTGCGTGCATGCACATGCGCGCACGTGGGTGTGTGTGCGTCTGGTCCCCACATCCAGTTTGGACAGAGCTTCAAAGAGAAGTGACAGACAGATGGACTGATGGACACAGAGAGCTGAGGGGGTGGTGTGTGTGTGTGTCTTTGTTAGTGTGTGTGTGTGTGTGTGTGTGTGTGCGACAGAGAGAGAGAGAGAGAGGGAGAGAGGGAGGGAGGGAGTGTGAAGTGGCACAGGCTGTGGCCTCTGAGTGGCCCAGGGCTCAAAGCCAAGCGATTGAAGAGGTAGACATGGCGGAAGAGGAGGATGAAAGAGTTGCCTTTTAAAGCTCTTTATGTTACCACTCACAAACTCAAACAAAATAGCATTTAAAAGATTTAGCAGCAGCACATACACTGTTACCAGAAGAGGCTGGTGGGAGGAGCTATAGGAGGACGGGCTCATTGTAATGGCTGTAATGGAATAAATGGAATTGTACCAAACACATAAAATACATGGAAACAACGTGTTTGACTCCGTTCCATTGATTCCATGCCAGCCATTACAATGAGCCCATCCTCCTATAGCTCCTCCCACCAGCCTCCTCTGACTGTTACTTTATCTTCTTCCACATGAAATATATGAACAGAAGGACCAGGCTCTATGGATAGAACTCACAGGATGGAAGGTTGTCTGTTACTATGTATTAAAGTCCACTAACGGCCATGTGGTTGAGGTTAGAATGGGCAAGGTTTAGCTGATTGTCTTCTACTCAGTGCCTTCAGAATTGGTCTAGGTTGCCACAGTGATAGCATATTGGCAATACCTGTCATTGCAGACTGTGGCCACTTGTGGGCACACTTATTCTGATACTGCACTGTGTAGAAGACAATTATTCTGATACTGCACTGTGCTGTACCCACATTATGCATTACTCTGCTAAGGACAGTGAGGGCTTCAGGACAGGATTCCTTTACATCTGCAGACTGTGTGTGTGTGTGTGTGTGTGTGTGAGGGGGGGGGGACGGTGGAGAAGGCCTTTCTGTATGCAGAGGCACGACAAGGTTGCCACAGTGCACAATTAGGTCTGTGCACATGCATGTCTGATTAAGTGTGTGTGATTCTGATTGTGTGTCTGTGTGGTGTCAGTGTGTGTGTCAGTGTGTGTCAGTGCGTGTGTCAGTGTGTGTCAGTGCGTGTGTCAGTGTGTGTCAGTGTGTGTGTCAGTGTGTGTCAGTGTGTGTGTCAGTGTGTGTCAGTGTGTCAGTGTGTGTCAGTGTGTGTCAGTGTGTCAGTGTGTGTGTTAGTGTGTGTGAGAGAAGGTTCACGTCACCAGTAACAGAGAAAGGTTACGTCCTGCACCAAGCCTGCACCAGACACAGTATAGGATTAACACTCAGAATGTGAGAGAGAGGGAGGGAGCGAGGGAGTGAGAAAAAGAAGGAGGGTAACAGGTGCTAATCAGAAAGGGAGTCCCGGACGGGGGGAGGGGGCAACCAGAGGAAACAACGATTACATAATCTCTCTTCCAATGCCATCAGTGTGTGTGTGTGTGTGTGTGTGTGTGTGTGTGTGTGTGTGTATGTGTGTGTGTGTGTGTATGTGTGTGTGTGTGTATGTGTGTGTGTGTGTGTGTGTGTGTCAGTGTGTGTCAGTGTGTGTGTCAGTGTGTCAGTGTGTGTCAGTGTGTGTCAGTGTGTCAGTGTGTGTGTTAGTGTGTGTGAGAGAAGGTTCACGTCACCAGTAACAGAGAAAGGTTACGTCCTGCACCAAGCCTGCACCAGACACAGTATAGGATTAACACTCAGAATGTGAGAGAGAGGGAGGGAGCGAGGGAGTGAGAAAAAGAAGGAGGGTAACAGGTGCTAATCAGAAAGGGAGTCCCGGACGGGGGGAGGGGGCAACCAGAGGAAACAACGATTACATAATCTCTCTTCCAATGCCATCAGTGTGTGTGTGTGTGTGTGTGTGTGTGTGTATGTGTGTGTGTGTGTATGTGTGTGTGTGTGTGTGTGTGTGTGTGTGTGTGTGTGTGTGTGTGTGTGTGTGTGTGTGTGTGTGTGTGTGTGTGTGTTTGTCACAGGATTGACAGTGAGTGATAAAGAGAGACAGACCAGAGCACTCTGACATGCTTTCTTGAACATGAAAGTGATCATTAAAATGGTGCAACTTAGACCATGCCTTTTTTTTTCCATTTGTTTTTGTGTTTATTATGGCTCCCCAGCAGCTACTCTTCCTGTCAAGGCAGCAGCTACTCTTCCTGTCAAGGCAGCAGCTACTCTTCCTGTCAACAAGAATCACTACTCTCGACGGGTCTGACTTAGAGTATGTGGACAACTACAAATACCTAGGTGTCTGGTTAGACTGTAAACTCTCCTTCCAGACTCACATTAAGAATCTCCAATCCAAAGTTAAACCTAGAATCGGCTTCCTATTTCGCAACAAAGCCTCCTTCACTCATGCTGCCAAACATGCCCCCGTAAAACTGACTTTCCTACCGATCCTTGACTTCGGCGATGTCATTTACAAAATAGCCTCCAACACTCTACTCAGAAAATTGGATGTAGTCTATCACAGTGCCATCCGTTTTGTCACCAAAGCCCCATATACTACCCACCACTGTGACCTGTACGCTCTTGTTGGCTGGTCCTCAATACATATTCGTCGCCAAACCCACTGGCTCCAGGCCATCTATAAATCACTGCTAGGCAAATCCCTGCCTTATCTTAGCTCATTGGTCACCATAGCAACACCCACCCGTAGTATGCGCTCCAGCAGGTATATCTCACTGGTCATCCCCAAAGCCAACACCTCCTTTGGCCGCCATTCATTCCAGTTCTCTGCTGCCAATGACTGGAACGAATTGCAAAAATCTCTGAAGATGGAGACTCTTATCTCCCTCACTAACTTTAAGCATCAGTTGTCAGAGCACCTTACCGATCACTGCACCTGTACACAGCCCATCTGAAATTAGCCCACCCAATTACCTCATCCCTATATTGTTATTTATTTTGCTCATTTGCACCCCAGTATCTCTATTTGCACATCATCTCGTGCACATCTATCATTCCAGTGTTAATACTAATTGTAAGTATTTTTGCACTATGCCTATTTATTGCCTTACCTCCATAACTTGCTACATTTGCACACACTGTATATATATTTTCTGGGGTATTTTTGACTGTATGTTTTGTTTTACCCCATATGTAACTCTGTGTTGTTGTTTTTATCGCACTGCTTTGCTTTATCTTGGCCAGGTGGCAGTTGTAAATGAGAACTTGTTCTCAACTGGCTTACCTGGTTAAATAAAGGTGAAATAATAAAAAAACTCTTCCTGTCAAGGCAGCAGCTACTCTTCCTGTCAAGGCTGCAGCTACTCTTCCTGTCAAGGCAGCAGCTGCTCTTCCTGTGTCACGCCCTGGCTCTGGGGACTCTTAAATGTTGAGCCAGGGTGTGGACTTGTTATGTTTAGTTTTCTATGGGTTTTGTTCTAGATCGTTTAGATCTATGTTGGCTAGGGTGGTTCCCAATCAGAGGCAGCTGTAGCTCGTTGTCTCTGATTGGGGACCATACTTAGGTAGCCTGTTGGCACTAGTGGGGTGTGGGATCTTGTTCCGTGTGAGGTATGTTATTTGTCTACCTTGGACGTCACGTTTCGTTTGTTGTTTTGGTTGTGCGTTTATTCGTGAAATAAATATGAATGCATATCACGCTGCGCCTTGGTCCTTCTCGTTCATGAACGATCGTGACACTCTTTGTGGCACATGACCACATGACTGGGCAGTAGTCCAGGTGTGGCACAACTAGGGCCTGTAGGACCTGCCTTGTTGATATTGTTGTTAAGAAGGCAGAATAGCGCATTATTATGGACAGACCTCTCCCCATCTTAGCTACTGTTGCATCAATATGTTTTGACCATGACAGTTTACAATCCAGGGTTACACCAAGCAGTTTAGTCTCCTCAACTTGCTAAATTTCCACATTATTCATTACAAGATTTAGTTAAGGTTTAGGGTTTAGTGAATGATTTGTCCCAAATACAATGCTTTTAGTTTTTGAATTATTTAGGACTAACTTATTTCTTGCCACCCATTCTGAAACTGACTGCAGCTCTTTGTTAAGTGTTGCAGTAATTTCACTCGCTGTAGTAGCGATGTGTATAGTGTCATCCGCATATATAGACACACAGGCTTTACTCAGAGCCAGTGGCAGGTCATTAGTAAAGATTGAAAAAAGTAAGGGGCCTAGACAGCTGCCCTGGGGAATGCCTGACTCTACCTGAATTATGTTGGAGAGGCTTCCATTAATGAACACCCTCTGTGTTCTGTTAGACGGGTAACTCTTGATCCACAATATAGCAGGGGATGTAAGTCCATAACACATGTTTTTCCAGCAGAAGATTATGATCGATAATGTCAAAAGCTGCACTGAAGTCTAACAAAACAGCTCCCACAATCTTTGTATTATCAATTTCTCTCAGCCAATCATTAGTCAATTGTGTAAGTGCCGTGCATGTTGAATGCGCTTCCCTATAAGCATGCGGAAAATCTGTTGTTAATTATAGCATTGTATCTGGTCAATCACAATTTCTTCCAAAAGATTACTAAGGGCTGGTAACAGGCTGATTGGTTGGCTGTTTGAGCCAGTAAAGGGTGCTTTGTTATTCTTGGGTAGCGGAATTACTTTTTCTTCCCTCCAGGCCTGAGGGCACACATTTTCCTGTAGGCTTAGATCAAAGAGATGGCAAATAGGAGTGGCAATATCATCCGCAGTAATTTTCCATCCAAGTTGTCAGACCCAGGTGGCTTGTCATTGTTGATAGACAACCATAATTGTTTCACGTCTTCCACACTCACTTTACGGAATTCAAAATTACAATGCTTGTCTTTCATAATTTGGTCAGTTATGCATGGATTTTTAGGTTTAGAATTTGTTGCTGGCATGTCATGCCTAAGTTTGCGAATCTTGCCAATGAAAAAATAATTAAAGGGACTGAGGCATATAGCCTATAGCTGGATCTACCGTACAGATAACATAATTAATTAGCTGTAACTTCCTCTCCTGTCTTCCCTTCCTCTCTTCCATTCCTCTCCCCCTCTATTCCTGTAGTCCTGACTTCTTACATCTCTCTCTCTCCCTCTCTCTCGCTACCTCTCTCTCGTCCACTCTCTCCCCCTACTTCCCTCTCTTCCCACCACTCCATCATTCTATCTCTCTCCTTCCCCCTTTCTCCTTCTCCCCCCTCTCTCTCTCTTTCTGACCTGCTGAACCAGCACACACCGGCCTGTCTGTCAAACTAACAGAACAGGTGCTCCTGCAAAGACCACTTTTCCCCTTCCCCATGTCCCCCTCTCCCCCTGCTAAGTCCACTCTCTCACACACACACACACACACACACACACACACACACACACACACACACACACACACACACACACACACACACACACACACACACACACACACACACACACACTGTTTTCTAGCATACTGCCAGTTTATAAAATGGATTGGAAACAGTCAGGTAGAGTATCACCTCATATTCGGATATATACACTGGTGTAAACTGACTTGGCCTGGGTTTCTGTGCCTGCCACATGTTTCATACACGCACACGCGCACACACACACACACAGAGTACATCACGTGTAAGAGGATGACGTAGGTATTTAGACAGGGACGCTGACTTACTAAAGTTGCATTCCTTGATTTACACAAAACATTGTCAGATGAAACTCTACACATCAAATCATACAGTAGTACTTACCGCACAGTCATACAGTAATACCTACCTACCACACCAGAACACACCTACGCAATATCCAATATCCCAAATCATTATTTGCTTTAAAAAACATAAGGGACAAAAAAGTATAGGCCTCAAACTAGTGTAGTGTATCTGTCCAAAGTTGGTAACAATGCCAAGTGCATGTTGACATGAGTCATCCATTTTGTGGGGACTTTTGACAAAGACACATAAACACACGACCACTTATTGTCACTCGATCTCTCCACTAATCAGCAAATCAGTCAACAGATGTACAGTCGTGGTCAAAAGTTTTGAGAATGACACAAATACTAATTTTCACAAAGTCTGCTGCCTCAGTTTTGATGATGGCAATTTGCATATACTCCAGAATGTCATGAAGAGTGATCAGATGAATTGCAATTAATTTCAAAGTCCCTCTTTGCCATGAAAATGAACTTAATCCCCCCAAAAACATTTCCATTGCATTTCAGCCCTGCCACAAAAGGACCAGCTGACATCATGTCAGTCATTCTCTCGTTAACACAGGTGAGAGTGTTGACGAGGACAAGGCTGGAGATCACTCTGTCATGCTGATTGAGTTAGAATAACAGACTGGAAGCTTTAAAAGGAGGATGGTGCTTGAAATCATTGTTCTTCCTCTGTTAACCATGGTTCCCTGCAAGGAAACACATGCTGTCATCATTGCTTTGCACAAAAAGGGCTTCACAGGCAATGATATTGCTGCTAGTAAGATTGCACCTAAATCAACCATTTATAAGATCATGAAGAACTTCAAGGAGAGAGGTTCAATTGTTGTGAAGAAGGCTTCAGGGCGCCCAAAAAAGTCCAGCAAGCACCAGGACCGTCTCAGCTGCGGGATCGGGGCACCACCAGTGCAGAGCTTGCTCAGGAATGGCAGCAGGCAGGTGTGAGTGCATCTGCTCGCACAGTGAGGCAAAGACTTTTGGAGGATGGCCTGGTGTCAAGAAGGGCAGCAAAGAAGCCACTTCTCTCCAGGAAAAACATCAGGGACAGACTGATATTCTGCAAAAGGTACAGGGATTGGACTGCTGAGGACTGGGGTAAAGTCGTTTTCTCTGAATCCCCTTTCCGATTGTTTGGGGCATCCGGAAAACACCTTGTCCGGAGAAGATAAGGTGAGCGCTACCATCAGTCCTGTGTCATGCCAACAGTAAAGCACCCTGAGACCATTCATGTGTGGCGTTGCTTCTCAGCCAAGGGAGTGGGCTCACTCACATTTTTGCCTAAGAACACAGCCATGAATAAAGAATGGTACCAACACATCCTCTGAGAGCAACTTCTCTCAACCATCCAAGAACAGTTTGGTGACGACCAATGCCTTTTCCAGCATGATGGAGCACCTTGCCATAAGGCAAAAGTGATAACTAAGTGGCTCTGGGAACAAAACATCGACATTTTGGGTCCATGGCCAGGAAACTCCCCAGACCTTGATCCCATTGAGAACTTGTGGTCAATCCTCAAGAGGCGGGTGGACAAACAAAAACCCACAAATTCTGACAAACTCCAAGCATTGATTATGCAAGAATGGGCTGCCATCAGTCAGGATGTGGCCCAGAAGTTAATTGACAGCATGCCAGGGCGGATTGCAGAGGTCTTGAAAAGAAGGGTCAACACTGCAAATATTGACTCTTTGCATAAACTTAATGTAATTGTCAATAAAAGCCTTTGACACTTATGGAATGCTTGTAATTATACTTCAGTATACCATAGTAACATCTGACAAAAATATCTCATAACACTGAAGCAGCGAACTTTGTGAAGACCAATACTTGTGTCATTCTCAAAACTTTTGACCACGACTGTACAGTATGTTGCTGGGACGGTTGAAGGAGGGGGAGAGGGGTGAGGGAGGGGGAGAGAGAGAGACAGGGGAGAGGAGGAGTGACAACTTTGACAGTCCCCCACAGTTGGCACCAAGGATCCAGGACGCTTTAGGCTGGACAGGAGAGGGCCAGAGAGAAAGAGCGAGAGAGGGTTAGAGAAAACGAGAGAGAAGGATAAGGTTAGTTCTATGATAAGGAAGGAAGGAACATCAGATCTATTCCTCCCCAAGTTCACCTTTAGAACCCTTTTCCAGGGGATTAACGAGTGCGAAGAGAGAGATTTTTTTTTTTTTATGACAAGAAAAGGAACATGAAAGAAATCATCATTAGACGTACTTGAAGTTATCTCTTCCTTCTCGCACCTCTCTCTAATTTAATCTTAAACCCACTCCAAGTTCCCCAGAGGGACTTCTCTCTGTTTCAGTAAGTATTCTCTTTAATTCTCCCTCATTTACTCTCCCTCTCTCACCCTCTCTCTCACTCTCTCTCTCTCTCTCTCTCTCTCTCTCTCTCTCTCTCTCTCTCTCTTCCTCTGTTTCTCTTCCTCGCTCTCTTTCTCTCTCTCTTTCTGCGTCTCCGTGCCCTACTGTGTGATATGAGGACTCATCAATGTCCTACTGTATGGGTAGTGCTCTAATATAGTTTTTAAATAAATGTGTGTGTGTGGTGTGTGTGTGTGTGTGTGTGTGTGTGTGTGTGTGTGTGTGTGAATGTGTGATTGTGTGTTAATGAACACCTGTTCAGTGATTTTGTGTAAATAATCTCAGTCACTCTGTGTGTGTCCACTTTCATGCTGTTTAGGCGTTCCCAATTTGTCTTATGGGTGGCTAGCGGCATAGTCAATATAGTCAATAAATGGTGTGTGTGCATTAATGAAGTGTGTGTGAATTAGTAGTAATAACCTCTTTGTCTCTCTCCCCCCAGTTCTCTGTGTGTAGATAAAACCATTTATTTCTCTGTGGCAGTTTTCTCTTTCTTTCACTTCTAAATCTGTGCATCCAGCCATCAGAGCACGTTCCTCTGCATAGTTGTGTCCTCTGTGATAGGTGTTGTGGCTCATTACGTGTCCATTATAATCAGTGTCCCCTGTGCATTCACTGTTTGGAGTCTGGGTGTCTGTCACTACCTCTGTCTCTGTCACTCATATGGCCTGACTCACCCTGTCTCTCTCCTCTCCTCGCCTCTCCTCCTTTTCCTCTGTCGTTCTAAATGCTTCCTACTCTGTCTCTTCCTCTTTCTTTCTCCTTATATCTCAGTGTGTGTCTGTGTGTGAGTCCCTCCTCTCTCTCTCTGATTGTGGCAGCCTGCCGCGAGAAGTTTGGTCAAGTCAATGTCGATGTTTCTCATGAGACTGTTTGTGCCTGTGTGTGTCAGATAGTGTGTCTCTGCACTACTGTCCACTCTATCCTGTGTGTGTCAGATAGTTTGTGCCTCTGCACTACTGTCCACTCTATCCTGTGTGTGTCAGATAGTTTGTGCCTCTGCACTGCTGTCCACTCTATCCTGTGTGTGTCAGATAGTTTGTGTTTCTGCACTGCTGTCCACTCTATCCTGTGTGTGTCAGATAGTTTGTGTCTCTTCACTGCTGTCCACTCTATCTCTCTCTTCTTTCTACTGCTCTGGTCTCTGTGTTCTGTACTAAGTGTCAGTATATTTTTCTCAAGGGATAAGCAAAAGCATTAATTTCCCCTGTTCCTCTCTCCCTCTCTCCCTCTCTCTGTTCTTCTCTGTTTTCCACACAGAGAGAGACAGAATCGGAAGAGTCCATTCCTCCTGATTCCCACCCAAGTGGGAATAAAAACAGGATTCCAATCTTTCTTTCTGCTCCTCCTCTCATCCCTCGTTCCCCTCCTCTCCGTCATGACGTTGCTGGCCTCTGAGAGGTCGCTTCTCATCCGGAACAAATTCCGCTCAGGTGAGGATCGGGCCGGGCCGGTTGGAGTGGGGATAGATCGGGCCGGGCCGGGTGGGGTGGGGCTGGCAGGGAAGGGAAGGGAGGGTACTTAGGCCTGGGGTGTGGGACTAAGTTGCCCTTAGGCTGATCTTGGGTCATATATACAGTACTGTCTGTATTAAGTCATAAAGTGTCACTCAGCCTCTTGTTTCTCTCAGTCACCCGAGCCCATTGCTGAAACTATGATAACTAGTAATGATTGATGACTATAACATTAGCATAGAAGTTATTCTGGAATGATTGTGAAGGATATTGGCAGATAAGTCTAGTCTTGGTTACATTAATCATGAGGATGATTAATCAGGTAAACACAGGGGCGCAACTTTGGTTTTAGAGGTTGGGGGCGACATAATATATGTATATATTTTTTTCTTCAGTCAGATAAACACTCCAAACAGCCTACACAACCGCTCGGAGGCGTACGCATGGTCCTAAAGCACACCGTTGCCTCGTTTTGTATCACATTCCAATGGTAAAACTGGGGGGGGGGACAAAAATGCAATTTCAGAATGTGGGGGGGACCAGTGAAAGTTGCGCCCCTGGGTAAACATATTGATCGTTGTATATCTATTTATTGATTGATACCACAGAGCTCTCCTGAATAGACATACCAGAAGCTTCACCACAAACCTTTTAATCTCCCAATGACAGTATTTGTAGCATATTAATCTCAGAACCCAGAACCAAGTTTTACAGCTAGCTATGTTTTAATCTGTCATGAGAGATAAATGGAATATAGCTACTTTCTGTCTCTATTTCCAACCATAATGATGTGAAGTTCTGTTTGTTTACACTGAGGGCTCAGTACACAGTGAACTAAAAACTCTTAGGGCTTCTGGCAAATTCAAACATATAACAAATTAATGTCTCCTGAGTGGCGCAGTGGTCTAAGGCACTGCATCGCAGTGCTAACTGTTCCACTAGAGATCCTGGTTCGAATCCAGGCTCTGTCGCAGCCGGCCGCGACCGGGAGACTCATGGGCGGCGCACAATTGGCCCAGCGTCGTCCAGGGTAGGGGAGGGAATGGCCGGCAGGGATGTAGCTCAGTTGATAGAGCATGGCGTTTGCAACGCCAGGGTTGTGGGTTTGATTCCCACGGGGGGCCAGTATAAAAAATAAAAAAATATGTATTCACTAACTGTAAGTCGCTCTGGATAAGAGCGTCTGCTAAATGACGTAAATGTAAAATGTAAAACAGCATTGGAGGTACAGTTATAAGATTGGAAAATATTTGGATGACATTATACAGATGCCGTATCTTAAATTTGATCATCCTGTAGTTGCAGTTTTAAAAAGGCTTCTAAAGTTTGCAATTTCCACTTAAAACATTTCTGACTTGATTTGCCCTAAAGAAAAATGTATCAACCTCTACAAATTTTAATCCACATAACAATTCACATTTTCTGTTGCTGCAGGATTATTTTCCTGGTGTAGCAAAATGGCTCAAATTAAGATCCTACATCTGTAGCAAGAAATGTGTAAAGCTACTGAATCCTTTTGCACGTTGGATTTCTTTACAATGTTTTGTGTTGGGCCATCAGCCATAGGCTACTGTCCTTTAACTAGCAGCAGTTGTGTTCTAGAATTGGAACGTGTCTCCTTAAAAATGGCCGCCGCTGTTGTTATCGGTCTGCTGCTGTCATAAAGAGGCTTGGTAGGGACAGGAAATTAGGTCATAGAGACATTCCTGCTGTTGTTTTTTTCCACCAGCTGTTCATTACCAGGCCTTTCTTGGGCAGCTGGAGGTTCAGATTAGATTTGATGAGTTTATTTATTTATTTAAATACCAGGAAGTGTTTTGAGGTTTCCAGATTGGATTCATTAGAAGAGACATTTAAATGAGTTAGACTCGCTAACTAAGTATCAGCTGCCCTGCTGCTTTGAACCTACTCTCTATTCAGCTATGGAGGAAATGGTTGTAGGCTATGAAGGACCAATCGACCAATCAATACTTTTGTCTATAGGTGAATGTTGTCTGATTGGTTGATGTTTAATTAATAGCCTATGGATGGAAGGATGGCAATATGGGTTGTGTAACTTGTGTTCAAGAAGAAAAGTGGTAGGATGTGCTGTGCCTGTGGACAGTGGTGGTGTTAGTCAAGGATCTTAATTTGACCAGTTTCTCACGGCAGGAAAATAATCCTGCAGTAAAAGGAAATGTGTGTTATTGTGTGGATGATAATACATTGACATTTTTGTAGGGGTTGATACATTTTTTGTTAGGGCAAATCAAGTCTGACATTTTAAAGTGGAAATTACAAACTTTAGAAGCCTTTTTAAACCTTGAATACACTACAAATTTGCATTTCCTGTTGTGCAGGACATTTCATGCAACAACAGGGTGATCAAATTAAGATTTTACATATGTACTTCAGCTGTGAAATCATAATAATGATAATACTGCATTTGGTAGCTGCTAAATGATAAATTATCGTTGATAACCTGTAAGGTTCAGTATGAGATTACTTCACATTATAGACAGTTGAGGAGACAATTATAATCTCCATCCAATCTCTGTTATCTCTCTCTGTCCATGAATGCTTGCCCAAAGCAGGAAGATAATCTCACTGAGCTAAATCCATTCATACCTTCAGTAGCTTACACTGTCACCTTCCTGCTCTTATCTGTCATCAAGATTCTTGCTTCATTTGTTTCCACTCAGTTACAGACTGTTAATTGTTAACGGTAAACTGAATTGAGCTACCATCTGTATATGGCTTATAAATGGTTTATAAGTAGTCAATCAACTCTTATGGGTACCTTTTAAATGATTATTAAATGTGTTAGTTACCTGGAGCGGGTCAAGGGCCTATCTGTAACTTTAGGTGGGTCCTGTAATCTCACCTCTGAGAGTCCAATCCATTATTCCACCTCACAATCCATTCCACATACAGGACCATGACCGAGTGAGCATGGAGGCTTATGTGAGTCAATCAGGGTGCCCAGTCCAATACTGCACCAAGAGGTAGCTGTTACCAGGCTAAGATATAGCTGTTACTGTAGAACCAGGCTAAGTGGTGTTTTTACTGAAGTAATGTAATGGGGTCTCTTTTCGAGTAGCGGTCAGCTGACAGAAAAGAGGGGAGGAAGAATTTACTTAGCGTGCATGACAGTGACGAAGGGAGGGAGGTGGAGAGTGCTGAAGAGAGAAGGACAGCTGAAGGGGGGATGGGGGCGACAGAAATAGACATACTGACAGATAAATAGTTACAGCCCCCCCAAACCCCTCTCATCCTGCTGTCCCCTCCCTCCCTCCCTCCCAGATCTCAAAACTCAGCACTGAAATGCATTGTGGGAAATGTCACCCAACCTATCGGCCCCTCCCCCAATAAACCTCTTAGTGTGAAGACGTGTGTGCAGTGTATGTGTGTGTGTGTGTGTATGACTTCATGACTGTGTGTTTGCTGCCATATGTGACACATTACTTTATGATGGAGTGTGTGCAGAGATGTACTAAGATTGCTAAGTCACATGTTACTATACTATTCCAGAGCAATATGGTACTACAGAACATATAACAATAGTTAACCTTTTACCTATAGTTACCTTGCAGGTTATTCCAGGTATTCTCATACATCCAATTCACCACATTTCTACTGCTTGTCTTTCAGTCTTGCAGTTGAGGATTCAGAACCGAAGGCAAAATGAAATCGACTCTGGTGAGTGGAGTTACTGTTTATGTCTACTGACAGGGTTGGGGTCTTCTCTCTTCTTTACATTGCCTTCTAACGACTGCTCTCTCTCTCTCTCTCTCTCTCTCTCTCTCTCTCTCTCTCTCTCTCTCTCTCTCTCTCTCTCTCTCTCTCTCTCTCTCTCTCTCTCTCTCTCTCTCTCTCTCTCTCTCTGCATGCTGGGAGTGTTTGGTGCGTGCTGGGAATTGTTTGAGTGAGTGCTAAGTGCGAGTGTTGTGTAGAGTTAGATATCCTGGGTTTTCCTTTTCTTGGTGATATCCTTTTTTCTTCTATGCATGATTAAGATTATTATTTCTATTTTTTTTTGTTGTGGTAGAATTAAGTATATTGTTTTTCGTGTCGAAATTACCCTGATTTTGGTGGGGATGGCGGCCCGAATCGGGACGCCGTCCCTGTCACTTCGACACGGCTTTAGGTGTGTTACTGAAGCTACTGTCACGGTGGAAGAGGTTTTGGTCGCCGTAGGAGAGAAGGTAGGATATGAGAATGTTGCTTATGCGTCACGGATGAATAAAGCGGTGGTGGTATTTCTTAAAGAAGAGCGCCTTGTTGATCGTATGGTTGAGCATGGCATACTTCTTAAAGGAATGTTTATTCAAGTTACGCCGCTTTTTTCTCCGTCAACAAGGGTAACGATTTCAAATGTACCGCCGTTCATTCCAAATGAGCTATTGGAGCGCGAGTTATTGCGCTTTGGGAAGTTTGCAAGTTCAATTAAGGTTGTCCCATTGGGTTGCAAACACCCGGCGTTGAAACAGGTAATGTCGTTTCGGCGACAGGTGTTTGTTTTTGGACTCACCGGAGCAGACTTTGGAGTTAGCGTTTAAAGTCAAGTATGACAATAGACTGTATATGGCTTATGCTAGTACGGGTAGTCAACGGTGTTTTGAGTGTGGGGATGTTGGTCATAAGCGACATGCTTGCCCGAAAAGGGAGAAGGCAGAGGGAGGGGCGCAGGTGGTCCTCGTAACGCCTGGGCCCACTGATGTAGGAAGAGGTGGGCTGACAGTGGTAGAACAGCCACACGCATCTGTTGCTGAGGAACAAGTTGTCCGTGTTGAGGGCACAGAGGTGCAACTTGTACCAGAGGGAAATGTTATGCAGCAGAAAAAAATGGTTGTAGAAGGTAAGGATGGATCTGAAGGGCCATTTCCTCAGACTGGTGAGGAGGTGCCCAGTACGAGTGCTGTGGTACAGGAGGGGGGTACATGTGGAGCTAATCTCCCAGGTAGTGGAGGAGATGCCCACTAAAAGTAATGGGTTACAGGAGAGGGTTCATGTGGAGCTAATCTCCCAGGTAGTGGAGGAGATGCCCACTATGAGTGCTGGGGTACAGGGGGGCTAGTTTCCCAGGTAGTGGAGGAGATGCCCACTATGAGTGCTGGGGTACAGGGGGGGCTAGTCTCCCAGGTAGTGGAGGAGATGCCCACTATGAGTGCTGGGTTACAGGGGGGCTAGTCTCCCAGGTAGTGGAGGAGATGCCCACTAAGAGTAATGGGGTTCAGGTGGGGCTAGTCTCCCAGGTAGTGGAGGAGATGCCCACTACGAGTAATGGGGTTCAGGTGGGGCTAGTCTCCCAGGTAGTGGAGGAGATGCCCACTACGAGTAATGGGGTTCAGGTGGGGCTAGTCTCCCAGGTAGTGGAGGAGATGCCTGGTACGAGTGATGGGGTGCAAGTGGGGGAGTGTTGAAAGGGATGTGGTAGAGGGGAGTCAGTGGTCTGTGGCCTCAGTTGAGGAGGATCAGGAGAAGGATATGGATATGGATATCTCTCTTGATACGGTATCAGCTGGTGAGGACTCAATTTACGATCTAGAGGAGGTAAAAGGGTTTCTGGATCAGACTTTTGGGAAATCTGTCAAATTGGCAGATTATTTTGATGTTGATAAGTTTGTGAGGTCAGCGGTGATGTTACAGAAGACGGTGGGGTTAGACCAGTTGAGTGAGAAGAAGCGGTTTCGCTTGAGGAAATTTGTTACTGCTGTTGCAGCAGCAAAGGGTGGTGGGAAACGTGGTCAGGTTAAGAGAAAATTTAAATAATGATGATGATTATGCCTCATAGGGTGTTCTATTCTCTTTGTCTGGTTTCTCTGTGGTATCTTCTGCTTTTCCTTTGTCTTTTCTATATGGAGGTACTAAGGGTAGGTTCTCTCAACATTAATGGAGGAAGGGACAGGAATAAGAGGGCTTGGGTATTAGAAGTAATAAAACAGAAAAGGCTTAATGTAGTTTTCCTACAGGAGACACATAGTGATGAGGAAAATGCGGCTGACTGGGGTATGTGGTGGGAGGGGCAGCATATACTCAGTCATGGTACTAATTTCAGTGCTGGGGTGGCAATCTTGTTTTCTTCAGGCTTAGGGGTGACTGTGGTATCTACAACAGAGATTGTCAAGGGTCGGGTTTTATTGGTCAAGGTGAATGTTATGGGGTTTTTGTTTGTTTTTTTGAATGTTTATGCTCCTAATGAGGGTACAGAGCGTATTGTTGTTTTTGATAAAATAAAGGAAACCTTAAGACAGTGTGACCAAGAGGGGTGTATGGTTTTAGGGGGGACTGGAACTGTACAGTGGATTTTACTGTTGATCGCACCGCTGAAGAACCTCACCTGCGGTCAGCAATTTGTCTGTCTGGTCTATTAACTGAGTTTGAGCTTTCTGATGTGTGGAGAGTAAGGAATGCAAAAGTTAGGCAGTACACATGGCTAAAAGTTAATGAAGGTCATGTCAGTGCAGCAAGGTTAGACAGGTTGTATGTATCTGAGCAATACTGTAGTAGGGTTGGAAGGTGTGACATTACTCCTGTGGGTTTCTCTGATCACCATATTGTCACTGTTGATATTCACTTGTCCTGTCCACGAAGGTCATCATCTTATTGGTATTTTAATGTTAAATTGTTACATGATGTCATGTTTTGTGAAAGGTTTTTGTTGTTTTGGGAAAAATGGAGGGTTACAAAAGGGAATTTTGAGTCCTTGAGACAATGGTGGGAGGTTGGGAAGGCCCAAATACGATTATTTTGTCAACAGTATACTGCTCTGTCTCGAATTGAAGTTAAAGAGACTATCAGGGCCCTTGAGCAGAACATTAAATCTATTGAATTGAAGTTGCTCACTCAGAATGACCCCGGACTAGTCATGAACTTACAGGACAAGAAACATGAATTGAGGTCGTTTCTGCATGAAAGAGTGAAGGGTGCCTTGATTAGGTCTCGTTTCGCTTCCCTCAAGGATATGGATGCTCCTAGTGCTTTTTTTTTTAACCTAGGACAGTCGACATTGCAACGTAAACAGATGGTCTGCCTTCGTCTCCCTGATGGGAAGGTGACCACGGACGACAGTGAAATGCGTCAACATGCCGTGGATTTCTATTCTGCCCTCTATAAGGCGGAGGATTGTGACTCTCTGTGTACTGAACAGTTGTTACACGGTCTTCCTCAATTGGGACCTGAGCAAAGAGTCGCATTGGACTCTGACATTACACTGCAAGAGCTGTCCACAGCAGTTATGCAGCTCTCAACAGGCCGAGCCCCTGGCATTGATGGTTTACCATCTGAGTTTTACAAGCACTTTTGGGGGGTCTATTGGGGAGGATTTTTATGAAGTGGTGTGTGAATCTTTTCATGAGGGCTCTCTTCCTGTATCTTGTCAACGTGCGGTACTTTCACTGTTGCCAAAAAAGGGGGATTTGGCTCTCATAAAAAATTGGAGACCTGTTGCTTTGCTGTGTGCAGAATATAAAATTGTTTCTAAATGTCTCTCAAACAGGTTGAAAGAGTATCTGGGATTGTTGGTCCACAAGGACCAGTCCTACTGTGTACCTGATCGCTCTATTGTTGACAACTTGTTTCTAATAAGAGATGTTTTGGACATTTGTAAACTGTCTGATGTAAATGTGGGTTTACTTTCTTTGGATCAGGAGAAGGCTTTTGATCGTGTGGACCACCAGTACTTGTTTTAAACAATGAAAGCCTTTGGGGTTGGGGATGTTTTTTTGTCTTGGATGAAGTTACTGTATGCTGGGGCCTCGTGTATGGTGAAGGTGGGGGGGTGGTTTGAGTTGTCCCATCCCTGTCCAAAGGGGCATCAGGCAGGGATGCCCAATTTCAGGGCAGTTATACAGTCTGGCGATTGAACCAATGCTTTGCTTTTTAAGAGCGAAGCTTACTGGTTTCTCTGTGCCAGGTGTAATGAAGGGTCCCACGATAGCACTGTCTGCGTATGCAGATGACGTGACAGTTTTTATTACAGGGGATGAGGATGTTAAGGTTCTCTCAGACGCCTTAAAGGTGTATGAGGGGGCCTCCTCAGCTAGAGTCAATTGGGGAAAGAGTGAAGCGCTGTGGGCAGGCCAGCTTCAGATGGGGTCCGCTCCACGGTTACCAGGGGGCTTCAGTGGGGCAGAGATGGGATGAAGACTTTGGGGGTTTTTCTAGGCTCCGATGTCTTTCAGAAAAAGAACTGGGAGGGTGTAGTGGAGAAAGTGTGTGCCAGACTGTCAAGATGGAAATGGGTGCTGCCCCAGCTGTCTTATAGGGGAAGGGTACTGGTAGCTAATAACCTAGCTGCCTCTACCCTGTGGCACAGACTAATGATTTTACAGCCACCAAAGGGTCTGATACAAGAGCTTCAGAGGACCCTTGTCAACTTCTTCTGGTCTGGACAACATTGGATTAAAGCTTCAGCCCTGTACCTGCCACTGCACGAGGGTGGGCAAGGCCTGGTGGACATTTCTTCCAGGATCATGGCTTTCCGGCTTCAAGCAGCCCAGAGACTGTTGTACAGTGACGGTTCTAGCTGGGTTGACACAGCCTACGCATTGATGAGGAGAGCGGGCTGTTTGGGCTTAGACAAGCATCTTTTCCTCTTAAAGCTGGAGGGGGGTGAGTTGCCTGGCCTGACTCCATTCTATGAGTCTGTTATGCAGGCTTGGAGAGTTCTGGTCAAGTCCCGTAAGGCCTGCACGCCACCAGGGATGTGGCTTTTTGAAGAGCCTCTTTTTCACAACACTGCCATCCAGTCCCGTGTTCTGGGTTCAGCTAGCCTACGTTCATGCCTGTTAGGCGTGGGGTGTACTAAGCTGGGTCATCTGATGTGGAACAGGAATAGGTCGTTGGAGGAGCTGGGAGAAAGAGCGGGGATCCGATCGTCTCGCCTACTGAGGAAGGTCGTCGCTGAGGTCTGTGATTCCTTGCCAGTACTTCATCTGCAGTATGTGACTGACACCTCCAATTCTGATCGGTGGAAGGAGGGTCTGGATTATGTGTTCCCTGCACTGATTGTTAGTGCTGCGGCGGGGGCATTCGAGGAGGACGTGGGGATGCTGCTTTCCTTCGATACCCCGGAGCTGGGGGAGTTCAAGGAGGTGGGAAAGAAGGCCATGTACAGAACATGTGTAAAGGTGTCCCATGCCTCTTCCCTGGAAGGGGTAAAATCGACGAGGTGGGCGGGTGTGCTTGGTCCAGGTGCCTCCCCAAAAGGCCGCTGGCGAACACTATACAAACTGCCTATTGATAAGAGGACAGCTGACCTCCAATGGAGGATAATACATGGAGCCATAGCCACCAACATGTATCTGGTACACCTGGATCCTACTGTTGGGGAGGAGTGTCCATTCTGTGCTGAACCTGAAACTCTGGCACATCTGTTTTTACAGTGTCCCAGGTTGGTCGGGATGATTGACCTGATCACTAACTGGTTCTCAGCGCTGGGAGAGGTTTTCTCTTCCCAACTGTACATATTGGGGCCAAAGTACAGGTTTAGTCAGAAAGCTGTAGTTTTGTTGCTTAATTTTGTGTTAGGGGCAGCAAAATTAGCCATATGGAAGACCCGAAAGAACAGTATTCGGGGACAGGGGTCTGTGGATGTGGTGGGAATGCTGGAGGGAATGGTGGCAGCAAGATTGAGAATTGAGTTTGCCTATTACAAACTGGTCAACAATATTGATCTGTTCATGAGTATATGGGGCATTCAGACGCTGTTGTGTTCAGTTACTGTGGAGGAGGAATTGGAGTTGTGTTTTTAATTGATGTGTAAATACGGTTTTGTATGAGTATTTGTGTGGTGGGCTCCCAGACCCAATAAAGATTATTTAAAACTCAAAACTCTCTCTCTCTCTCTCTCTCTCTCTCTCTCTCTCTCTCTCTCTCTCTCTCTCTCTCTCTCTCTCTCTCTCTCTCTCTCTCTCTCTCTCTCCCCTCTCTCTCTCCTCTCTCTCTCTCTCTCTCTCTCTCTCTCTCTCCTCTCTCTCTCTCTCTCTCTCTCTCTCTCTCTCTCTCTCCCTCTCACAAAGGAGATAAAGATCAGAGTAAAGCTCTGGTGAGTAGCTCACTGTTTCTCTCAACCTAAAGACGATACTTGTTGTCTCCTTTCTTCACCTCTTAGACAAGTCGCTGACAATACATCCGACAGTAGGCTAAAGTAAATGCAAGTAGTATAAATACAGATATTGTTCAACGATAAGAAAACCCTATGTATTCATGACAGAGTCTCTACTGCTATTGTTGATGGGTCAATTCCATTTAAACAGAAAATCAATTTAATAAAGAAATAATGATAATTTAGGCCATATCATTTTTAATATGTGGTCTAAATTGAATGAATTGAATTGAAATGGAACTGACCCCAAAACTGTTTTGCTGGTTTGACCTGCTATCTCCCAATGTAGCGTCTAACTGACAATGGTGCCACTCAGAAGTCGCGCCGGTGTGGTCTGAACACTAAAACTGCACAAGGTGATGATGCCCCGTCTGTCTGTCCACTGTATTCCTGCTGTCTATTGTCTGACTCATTTAGTATGCTCCCAGCAAAACATAACACTCTTCATCATCTATCTCTGTCTCTGTCACTCTGTCTTTCTCTTCCCCTCTAACTACCCCTCTCTCTCTCTCTCTCTCTCTCTCTCTCTCTCTCTCTCTCTCTCTCTCTCTCTCTCTCTGTTGCACTAGCTCTCTCTCTCTGTTGCACTAGCTCTCTCTCTCTGTCGCACTAGCTCTCTCTCTCTGTCGCACTAGCTCTCTCTCTCTCTCTCTCTCTCTCTCTGTTGCACTAGCTCTCTCTCTCTGTCGCACTAGCTCTCTCTCTCTGTCGCACTAGCTCTCTCTCTCTCTCTCTCTCTCTCTCTCTCTCTCTCTCTCTCTCTCTGTAACATTATCACTACCTCTCTTTGTTTCTTGCTCTCTCTGGCTCTCTCTCTCACTCTCCCTCTATCACTCTCTCACTACCTCTCTCTGTGTTTCTTTCTCTCTGTCTCAATCCATTTTCTCTTATCTACTCTAATTCCTCCACTCCTCTTTACCTGTAGAGTGATGAGGAAATGAAGGTTCAGAGCCCTATGATGGAATTGGAATTCCATTAGCTGTCAATCACACGTAGATATGAACCATGTTGCTCTCCATAACAGGCAGGTTTCATTGGATTAAACAAGTCAGCCAAGCAATGATGGACAGAACACAAAACCCCACCCATCGAGGGATGGAGAACTGTCGTTTTCTCCATCACTCACATCTCTCTCTCCCCTCCTCTGTTACATCTCCTCCTCTCTCTCTTCCTCTCTTTTCTTCTCTCTATCCTCTCCTCCTCTCCTCCTCTGTACCCTCTTCTCCTCCCTCTTCTCCTCACTATCCTCTCTTCTCCTCTCTCCTCCTCTCTTCTCCTCACTATCCTCTCTTCTCCTCTCTCCTCCTCTCTTCTCTTCACTATATTCTCTTCTCCTCACTATCCTCTCTTCTCCACTCTCCTCCTCTCTTCTCCTGACTATCATCTCTTCTCTTCACTATCCTCTCTTATCCTCTCTCCTCCTCTCTTCTCCTCACTATCCTCTCTTCTCCTCACTATCCTCTCTTCTCCTCTCTATCCTCTCTTCTCCTCACTATCCTCTCTTCTCCTCTCTCTTCTCCTCACTATCCTCTCTTCTCACTATCCTCTCTTCTCCTCTCTCCTCCTCTCTTCTCCTCACTATCCTCTCTATCCTCTCTTCTCCTCACTATCCTCTCTTCTCCTCTCTCTTCTCCTCACTATCCTCTCTTCTCACTATCCTCTCTTCTCCTCTCCTCCTCTCTTTTCCTCACTATCCTCACTATCCTCTCTTCTCCTCACTATCCTCTCTTCTCCTCTATCCTCTCCTCCTCTCTCTTCTCCTTTCTATCCTCTCCCCTTCTTCTTCTCTGTAACCTTTCCCCTTGTATTTATTCCCTTGTCCATTGTGATTAAAAGACCACTATTAATGTTGCATTTCTGGTGTTGTTGTTGTTGTTGTTGTTGTTATTGTTGTTGTTTTGTGTGTCTCCAGGGGTATGTGTTTCCTTTAAGGCAGACATTTTGGGTACCCCTGCTGGGTTGAACTGGGATTGAGTGCCTACAGTAACACAGTTATGCATACGCAAACACACATCTGCTCTCAGCTCCTGTTGCTTCTGTCTCTAACAGACAGGAGTGTGTTGCTTCTCTCTCTAACATACAGGAGTGTGTTGCTTCTCTCTCTAACAGACAGGAGTGTGTTGCTTCTCTCTCTAACAGACTAGAGTGTGTTGCTTCTCTCTCTAACAGACAGGAGTGTGTTGCTTCTCTCTCTAACAGACTAGAGTGTGTTGCTTCTCTCTCTAACAGACAGGAGTGTATTGCTTCTCTCTCTAACAGACAGGAGTGTGTTGCTTCTCTCTCTAACAGACTAGAGTGTGTTGCTTCTCTCTCTAACAGACAGGAGTGTATTGCTTCTCTCTCTAACAGACAGGAGTGTTGTTGTTGTTATTGTTGTTGTTTTGTGTGTCTCCAGGGGTATGTGTTTCCTTTAAGGCAGACATTTTGGGTACCCCTGCTGGGTTGAACTGGGATTGAGTGACTACTGTAACACAGTTATGCATACGCAAACACACATCTGCTCTCAGCTCCTGTTGCTTCTGTCTCTAACAGACAGGAGTGTGTTGCTTCTCTCTCTAACATACAGGAGTGTGTTGCTTCTCTCTCTAACAGACAGGAGTGTGTTGCTTCTCTCTCTAACAGACTAGAGTGTGTTGCTTCTCTCTCTAACAGACAGGAGTGTGTTGCTTCTCTCTCTAACAGACTAGAGTGTGTTGCTTCTCTCTCTAACAGACAGGAGTGTATTGCTTCTCTCTCTAACAGACTAGAGTGTGTTGCTTCTCTCTCTAACAGACAGGCTTGTGTTGCTTCTCTCTCTAACAGACAGGAGTGTGTTGCTTCTCTCTCTAACAGACAGGAGTGTGTGTGGGGCCGGGAGGCAGAAGAAGGCTCGGCTGGCTGACGACCTCGGAGAGAAGATCCAGCGTCGGCCAGGACCTCTTGAGCTACTGCACAAACACATACTGCCTCCGGAGAACCGTGAGTTAACACACACACACGCACAAAATAACTATAGACGTTTTCAAACAGTCCAGATGTCATTACTAATAAACCTTTTCCTTCTTCCCCTGCCTTCCTTCTCCCACTCTTCCCTTAGGCCCCGTCTCCTTCTCTCTCTCCTCAGATGTCTTCCAAGATGACATCTCTTCCTGCTCCTCCTCCTTGTCTCCCGAGCAACTCAGGGTCCTCCAATCACCTGCACTCTCCTCATCGCCGGGGCTCTCAGACGACCAATCACTGAGTGACCTGTCGCCTGGGGTCTCGCCCCTTACCCACAGTACCGCCCATGCTCAGGTGAGATGAACTTCCCCTAAATCCTAACCTCAACAATCAGGTGAGATGACCTTCCCCTAAATCTTAACCTCAACCATCAAGTGAGATTACCTTCCCCTAAATCCTAACCTCAACCATTGGGTGAGATTAACTTCCCCTAAATCCTAACCTCAACCATCAGCAGGGAAAACACAAAACTGCCTTTAGAACTGCAAGTCATGCTTGGGTTAAAGCATCTACTATAACCTGTTTATATTTCTGTCCTGCTTTCCTGCAGTCTATCTTGGCGTTGCTCCCAGCAACTGAGGGCATCAGGCAGCCAATGTGCATGACTGTGGGCGACTCCAACTCCATGGCAACGACCGGGACACTAAAGGGGATGTATCTGACCTCCCATGCCACGCCCCTGCTGCCAAAGGTACTGGAACAGGGTTACTCAGAAATAGATCAAACACACATCTAGAATAATGTGGAAATGCATCTGTAAAAAGCATGATAGAAATTAAGAATAGATTGATAGAAGCATTAACAATGGATTAATTGATTTATTGATTGGTGGTAAAGTCAATCAAACATAATCCCATGCATATGCAGTATTACAGTATTACAGTATCCCCGATGTTAATGTATTGTCTGCATAGAGAGAAATACATGTTTTGACTGAGGGTCAGGTACAGTAGATCAGTAGGGACTCTTCTTCTCCTGTATAGTTATTCAACCACATAGCATAATGTACACACTCACTCTGGTGTTACGCATTCATTAGTGTCAACAGTCACTACCAACGGAACTATGCCCTATGGCTTAACACACACACACACACACACACCTGCTAGATGTCACAACTGACTGGATTGTCAGTTGTCACGGTTTCACACATCAAATCAAATCAAATTTTATTGGCCACATGCGCCGAATACAACAGGTGTAGACATTACAGTGAAATGCTTACTTACAGCCCTTAACCAACAATGCATTTCTTTTTTAATAAAAAAGTAAAATAAAACAACAACAATAAAGTGTTGAGAAAAAAAGAGCATAAGTAAAATAAAATAACAGTAGGGAGGCTATATATACAGGGGGATACCAGAGCAGAGTCAATGTGCGGGGGCACCGGCTAGTTGAGGTAGTTGTGGTAATATGTACATGTGGGTAGAGTTAAAGTGACTATGCATAAATAATTAACAGAGTAGCAGCAGCATAAAAAGATGGGGTGGGGGTGGGGGGGCAGTGCAAATAGTCCGGGTAGTCATGATTAGCTGTTCAGGAGTCTTATGGCTTGGGGGTAGAAGCTGTTGAGAAGTCTTTTGGACCTAGACTTGGCACTCCGGTACCGCTTGCCGTGCGGTAGCAGAGAGAACAGTCTATGACTAGGGTGGCTGGAGTCTTTGACAATTTTGAGGGCCTTCCTCTGACATCGCCTGGTATAGAGGTCCTGGATGGCAGGAAGCTTGGCCCCAGTGATGTACTGGGCCGTACGCACTACACTCTGTAGTGCCTTGCGGTCGGAAGGCCGAGCAGTTGCCATACCAGGCGGTGATGCAACCAGTCAGGATGCTCTCGATGGTGCAGCTGTAGAATTCTTTGAGGATCTGAGGACCCATGCCAAATCTTTTCAGTCTCCTGAGGGGGAATAGGCTTTGTCGTGCCCTCTTCACGACTGTCTTGGTGTGTTTGGACCATGATAGTTTGTTGGTGATGTGGACACCAAGGAACTTGAAGCTCTCAACCTGTTCCACTACAGCCCGTGCGTTGAGAATGGGGGCGTGCTCAGTCCTCTTTTTTTTCCTGTAGTCCACAATCATCTCCTTTGTCTTGGTCACGTTGAGGGAGAGGTTGTTATCCTGGCACCACACAGCCAGGTCTCTGACCTCCTCCCTATAGGCTGTCTCATCATTGTCGGTGATCAGGCCTACCACTGTTGTGTTGTCGGCAAACTTAATGATGGTGTTGGAGTCATGCCTGGCCATGCAGTCATGGGTGAACAGGGAGTACAGGAGGGGACTGAGCACGCACCCCTGAGGGGCCCCCGTGTTGAGGATTAGTGTTGCAGATGTGTTGCTACAAGACCATGGTGCTTGCCTACGGAGCTGTGAGGGGAACGGCACCTCCGTACCTTCAGGCTCTGATCAGTCCCTTCACCAAAACGAGGGCATTGCATTCATCCACCTCTGGCCTGCTGGCTCCCCTACCTCTGCTGAAGCACAGTTCCCGCTCAGCCGAGTCAAAACTGTTTGCTGCTCTGGCACCCCAATGGTGGAACAAGCTCCCTCACGACGCCAGGACAGCGGAGTCACTCACCACCTTCCGGAGACATTTGAAACCCCACCTCTTTAAGGAACACCTGGGATAGGATAAAGTAATCCTTCTACCCCCCCTTACCCCACCCCAAAGAAAGAAAAAAAAAACATTGTAAAGTGGTTATCCCACTGGTTATAAGGTGAATGCACCAATTTGTAAGTCGCTCTGGATAAGAGCGTCTGCTAAATGACGTAAATGTAAAAAAATGTAAATGTTGTTACCTACCCTTACCACCTGGGGGTGGCCCGTCAGGAAGTCCAGGATCCAGTTGAGAGGGAGGTGTTTAGTCCCAGGATCCTTAGCTTAGTGATGAGCTTTGAGGGCACTATGGTGTTGAATGCTGAGCTGTAGTCAATGAATAGCATTCTCACGTAGGTGTTCCTCTTGTCCAGGTGGGAAAGGGCAGTGTGGAGTGCAATAGAGATTGCATCATCGGTGGATCTGTTGGGGCGGTATGCAAATTGGAATGGGTCTAGGGTTTCTGGGATAATGGTGTTGATGTGAGCCATGACCAGCCTTTCAAAGCACTTCATGGCTACAGACGTCAGTGCTACGGGTCGGTAGTCATTTAGGCAGGTTATCTTAGTGTCATTGGGTACGGGGACTATGGTGGTCTGCTTGAAACATGTTGGTATTACAGACTCAGTCAGGGACTGAAATGAAAATGTCAGTGAAGACACTTGTCAGTTGGTCAGCACATGCTCGGAGTACACGTCCTGGTAATCCGTCTGTATGTTGACCTGCTTAAAAGTCTTACTCACATTGGCTACGGAGAGCGTGATCACATAGTCATCCGGAACAGCTGGTGCTCTCATGCATGCTTCAGTGTTGCTTGCACCGATGCGAGCATAGAAGTGGTTTAGCTCGTCTGGAAGTCTTGTGTCACTGGGCAGCTCGCGGCTGTGCTTCCCTTTGTAGTCTGTAATAGTTTTCAAGCCCTGCCACATCCGACGAGCGTCAGAGCCGGTGTAGTACGATTCAATCTTAGTCCTGTATTGACTCTTTGCCTGTTTGATGGTTCGTCAGAGGGCATCTTATAAGCGTCCGGGTTAGAGTCCCGCTCCTTGAAAGCGGCAGCTCTACCCTTTAGCTCAGTGCGGATGTTGCCTGTAATCCATGGCTTCTGGTTGGGGTATGTACGTACGGTCACTGTGGGGACGACGTTATCGATGCACTTATTGATGAAGCCAGTGGCTGATGTGGTGTACTCCTCAATGCGCCTCATGCTAAGATTCAGCCCTTGATTCTGACTGTTCAACCTGAAAGGATCACATATGTTACATGACATATTGTATACACTCCTGCTGTTAACTTTGCCTTAGGAACTCATAACATGGTAGTACTTTCAGAACTGGCAGTACTCATCAGAATTGATCTGACCTCTCTCAGGTTATATCGTTTATGTACTGTATTTTGACAATGCTTGAATAATATATTTCTAATAAGAATATGGGATTTGAGAAATATTACTTTGATTCATTCTTCGTCTCTCCCTCTCTTCCTCTTTCTTTCTCCACGTTTCTCAGACAGCCCGGTCTCTCACACCTCCCGCCGACTCTTCCTCCCTCACTCCCTCCCTGACTTCCTCTCGTCCCCCCCGCCCGCGGAAAACACGGGACTCACAGCCCAAGATGAAGAAACTCAAATACCACCAGTACATTCCCCCCGACCAGAGAGGCACAACCGGAACTGCCGGTAATACTCTTTACAATTTTTAAAAACATTATTGTATTTTATGTATATTTTACCTTTCATACAATACTTTCAGTCCAATGTGCTTTACATGACAAATGTTGTCAAAATGAGTCCACTACATAGCAGGGAAGTTGATCATTATTAACATTGTGCTCAGGGGGAGGGGCCAGTCAGAGGAGCCCCATCCCGGCCCAGCCCATAGACCCCGCCTACCCCAGCCTCCTGCAGCAACAGCAGGTGTTCCTCCAGCTGCAGATCCTCCAGAACCAACAACAACAGCAGCAGCAACAGGACCAGCAGCAACAGCAGCAGCTCACCGTCACACCCAGGTAGGTACCACTACACACACACACACCACACAAAACCTCCCTCCCCCTGGGCCTTCTCACAAGAACTGTGGTTTCATTCAGATGTTATACTGTTCATCAGACCATTTAAAGTTGGTTAACCATTACATGGGCGCTGGCAACTAATGAGCATGAATGTTTTGTTTTTATCAAAGTGGAGACACCAACCAAATCATGAGGTTCTCTGGAGCCACACCCCAGAACCCTCAGCCTGTATCCAAGGCAACAAACCCCACCCCTGTGGACACAAGTCCCTCCCACACGTCTGAGCTCCTCCCACCTAACCTGGTCGACCTCACGGTAAAATGGGCAGAATAATAACTTGAACATTTGAATGTTTATAGCACTTCTCACTTCCTATTTATCTGTACCTCCTCTTCCTTCTTTGGTCCTTGCTTGCTTCTCATCATTCTCTGACCTATTTCTGTCATCCCTCTCTATTTGCTGTCCCTGACTCTCTCCTCTCTCACACACCGTCCTCCTTCTCTCTCAGGTGTCTGAGTTGCGACAGCAGCTGCGTAAGCGAGGTCTCCCTGTCTCTGGCACCAAGCCCTCCCTCCTCCAGAGGCTCCGCCCTTTCCAGCTGCCCCACCTCTGCTTGACCCCTGTGCCCCTCTGCCAGCTGGGTACGAGCCTGGAACCCCTCACCCCCTCCTCCTTGCTCACCCCCACCCACAACCCCAGCTCCAGCCCCGGCTCTGGGCCTGATTCCCCCACCAACAGCCCTAACCATCAGGTCTACATCCAGTCCACTGGAATTCTGAGTGGGGTTCGAAACGGAATTGTTAATGGCATTCCAAACGGTATTCCTAATGGAATAGTGGTCAGTGTGGTGGGGGAGCAGTGTGGCTTCCTGGCCCCTGCGTTGACCCCATCGTCGACTCCCAGCCCCGGCCTCCCCCCCTGCTCCTCTTCGCCCCTGTTGACTGCCGCTTCCTGGAGGTCGGAGCAGGAGCAGCAGGAGCTGAGCCTGGAGCTGGAGATGAGGGAGAGGATGAGGAGCAGGCCCAGGGAAAGGCTATCTCCTCCTCTGTCTCTGTCCTGTGGAGGTTCCCTCCATCCCTTCCTGCAACAGGATCCAGGATGGCCCAGAGGGACACCAGAGACGGACGGACAGACAGAGATTCTGTTCACACAGGTAAACTAACGCATACCTGATTCAGACAGACAGATACACCAGTCTCTCCTATACCTGACTCAGACAGACACACCAGTCTTTCCTATACCTGACTCAGACAGACAGATACACCAGTCTCTCCTATACCTGACTCAGACAGATACACCAGTCTCTCCTATACCTGACTCAGACAGACAGATACACCAGTCTCTCCTATACCTGACACAGACACAGATACACCAGTCTCTCCTATAGACTGACGATACACAGCCTCCTATACCTGACTCAGACAGACAGATACACCAGTCTCTCCTATACCTGACTCAGACAGACAGATACACCAGTCTCTCCTATACCTGACTCAGACAGACAGATACACCAGTCTCTCCTATGCCTGACTCAGACAGACAGATACACCAGTCTCTCCTATACCTGACTCAGACAGACAGATACACCAGTCTCTCCTATACCTGACTCAGACAGATACACCAGTCTCTCCTATACCTGACTCAGACAGACAGATACACCAGTCTCTCCTATACCTGACTCAGACAGATACACCAGTCTCTCCTATACCTGACTCAGACAGACAGATACACCAGTCTCTCCTATACCTGACTCAGACAGACAGATACACCAGTCTCTCCTATACCTGACTCAGACAGATACACCAGTCTCTCCTATACCTGACTCAGACAGACAGATACACAAGTCTCTCCTATACCTGACTCAGACAGACATACACCAGTCTCTCCTATACCTGACTCAGACAGACAGATACACTAGTCTCTCCTATACCTGACTCAGACAGACAGATACACCAGTCTCTCCTATACCTGACTCAGACAGACAGATACACCAGTCTCTCCTATACCTGACTCAGACAGACAGATACACCAGTCTCTCCTATACCTGAGTCAGACAGACAGATACACCAGTCTCTCCTATACCTGACTCAGACAGACAGATACACCAGTCTCTCCTATACCTGACTCAGACAGATACACCAGTCTCTCCTATACCTGACTCAGACAGACAGATACACCAGTCTCTCCTATACCTGACTCAGACAGACAGATACACCAGTCTCTCCTATAACTGACTCAGACAGATACACCAGTCTCTCCTATGCCTGACTCAGACAGACAGATACAACAGTCTCTCCTATACCTGACTCAGACGGATACACCAGTCTCTCCTATACCTGACTCAAACAGACAGATACACCAGTCTTTCCTATACCTGACTCAGACAGACAGATACACCAGTCTCTCCTATGCCTGAGTCAGACAGACATATACACCAGTCTCTCCTATACCTGACTCAGACAGACAGATACACCAGTCTCTCCTATACCTGACTCAGACACGATACACCAGTCTCTCCTATACCTGACTCAGACAGACAGATACACCAGTCTCTCCTATACCTGACTCAGACAGACAGTACACCAGTCTCTCCTATACCTGACTCAGACAGACAGATACACCAGACTCTCCGTTACCTGACTCAGACAGACAGATACAACAGTCTCTCCTATACCTGACTCAGACGGATACACTAGTCTCTCCTATACCTGACTCAGACAGACAGATACACCAGTCTCTCCTATACCTGACTCAGACAGACAGATACACCAGTCTCTCCTATACCTGACTCAGACAGACAGATACACCAGTCTCTCCTATACCTGACTCAGACAGACAGATACACCAGTCTCTCCTATACCTGACTCAGACAGACAGATACACAAGTCTCTCCTATACCTGACTCAGACAGACACACCAGTCTCTCCTATACCTGACTCAGACAGACAGATACACCAGTCTCTCCTATACCTGACTCAGACAGATACACCAGTCTCTCCTATACCTGACTCAAACAGATACACCAGTTTCTCCTATACCTGACTCAGACAGATACACCCGTCTCTCCTATAACTGACTCACACAGACAGATACACCAGTCTCTCCTATACTTGACTCAGACAGACAGATACACCAGTCTCTCCTATGCCTGAGTCAGACAGACATATACACCAGTCTCTCCTATACCTGACTCAGACAGACAGATACACCAGTCTCTCCTATACCTGACTCAGACAGACATACACCAGTCTCTCCTATACCTGACTCAGACAGACAGATACACCAGTCTCTCCTATGCCTGACTCAGACAGACAGATACACCAGTCTCTCCTATACCTGACTCAGACAGACAGATACACCAGTCTCTCCTATACCTGACTCAGACAGACAGATACACCAGTCTCTCCTATACCTGACTCAGACAGACAGAAACACCAGTCTCTCCTATACCTGACTCAGACAGACAGATACACCAGTCTCTCCTATACCTGACTCAGACAGATACACCAGTCTCTCCTATACCTGACTCAGACAGACAGATACACCAGTCTCTCCTATACCTGACTCAGACAGATACACCAGTCTCTCCTATACCTGACTCAGACAGATACACCAGACTCTCCTATGCCTGACTCAGACAGACAGATACAACAGTCTCTCCTATACCTGACTCAGACAGACAGATACACCAGTCTCTCCTATACCTGACTCAGACAGACAGATACACCAGTCTCTCCTATACCTGACTCAGACAGAAATACACCAGTCTCTCCTATACCTGACTCAGACAGACAGATACACCAGTCTCTCCTATACCTGACTCAGACAGACAGATACACCAGTCTCTCCTATACCTGACTCCGACAGATACACCCGTCTTTCCTATACCTGACTCAGACAGACAGATACACCAGTCTCTCCTATACCTGAGTCAGACAGACATATACACCAGTCTCTCCTATACCTGACTCAGACAGACAGATACACCAGTCTCTCCTATACCTGACTCAGACAGACATATACACCAGTCTCTCCTATACCTGACTCAGACAGATACACCAGTCTCTCCTATACCTGACTCAGACAGACAGATACACCAGTCTCTCCTATACCTGACTCAGACAGATACACCAGTCTCTCCTATACCTGACTCAAACAGACAGATACACCAGTCTCTCCTATACTTGACTCAGACAGACAGATACACCAGTCTCTCCTATGCCTGAGTCAGACAGACATATACACCAGTCTCTCCTATACCTGACTCAGACAGACAGATACACAAGTCTCTCCTATACCTGACTCAGACAGATACACCAGTCTCTCCTATACCTGACTCAGACAGATACACTAGTCTCTCCTATACCTGACTCAGACAGACAGATACACCAGTCTCTCCTATACCTGACTCAGACAGACAGATACACCAGTCTTTCCCTATACCTGACTCAGACAGACAGATACACAAGTCTCTCCTATGCCTGAGTCAGACAGACATAAACACCAGTCTCTCCTATACCTGACTCAGACAGACAGATACACCAGTCTCTCCTATACCTGACTCAGACAGACACACCAGTCTCTCCTATACCTGACTCAGACACAGATACACCAGTCTCTCCTATACCTGACTCAGACAGATACACCAGTCTCTCCTATACCTGACTCAGACAGATACACCAGTCTCTCCTATACCTGACTCAGACAGACAGATACACCAGTCTCTCCTATACCTGACTCACAGACAGATACACTAGTCTCTCCTATACCTGACTCAGACAGACAGATACACCAGTCATTACTATACCTGACTCAGACAGACAGATACACCAGTCTCTCCTATACCTGACTCAGACAGACATAAACACCAGTCTCTCCTATACCTGACTCAGACAGACAGATACACCAGTCTCTCCTATACCTGACACAGACAGACAATACACCAGTCTCTCCTATACCTGACTCAGACAGACAGATACACCAGTCTCTCCTATACCTGACTCAGACAGACTACACCAGTCTCTCCTATACCTGACTCAGACAGATACACCAGTCTCTCCGTTGCCTGACTCAGACAGACAGATACACCAGTCTCTCCTATACCTGACTCAGACGGATACACTAGTCTCTCCTATACCTGACTCAGACAGACAGACACACCAGTCTCTCCTATACCTGACTCAGACAGATACACTAGTCTCTCCTATACCTGACTCAGACAGACAGATACACCAGTCTCTCCTATACCTGACTCACACAGACAGATACACCAGTCTTTCCTATACCTGACTCAGACAGACAGATACACCAGTCTCTCCTATGCCTGAGTCAGACAGACATATACACCAGTCTCTCCTATACCTGACTCAGACAGACAGATACACCAGTCTCTCCTATACCTGACTCAGACAGATACACCAGTCTCTCCTATACCTGACTCAGACAGACAGATACACCAGTCTCTCCTATACCTGACTCAGACAGATACACCAGTCTCTCCTATACCTGACTCAGACAGACAGATACACCAGTCTCTCCTATACCTGACTCAGACAGATACACAAGTCTCTCCTATACCTGACTCAAACAGACAGATACACCAGTCTCTCCTATACCTGACTCAGACAGACATACACCAGTCTCTCCTATACCTGACTCAGACAGATACACCAGACTCTCCTATGCCTGACTCAGACAGACATATACACCAGTCTCTCCTATACCTGACTCAGACAGACAGATACACCAGTCTCTCCTATACCTGACTCAGACAGACAGATACACCAGTCTCTCCTATACCTGACTCAGACAGACAGACACACCAGTCTCTCCTATAACTGACTCAGACAGACAGATACACAAGTCTCTCCTATACCTGACTCAGACAGACAGATACACCAGTCTCTCCTATACCTGACTCAGACAGATACACCCGTCTTTCCTATACCTGACTCAGACAGACAGATACACCAGTCTCTCCTAAGCCTGACTCAGACAGACAGATACACCAGTCTCTCCTATACCTGACTCAGACAGACAGATACACCAGTCTCTCCTATACCTGACTCAGACAGACATATACACCAGTCTCTCCTATACCTGACTCAGACAACAGATACACCAGTCTCTCCTATACCTGACTCAGACAGACAGATACACCAGTCTCTCCTATACCTGACTCAGACAGATACACAAGTCTCTCCTATACCTGACTCAAACAGACAGATACACCAGTCTTTCCTATACCTGACTCAGACAGACATATACACCAGTCTCTCCTATGCCTGAGTCAGACAGACAGACACACCAGTCTCTCCTATACCTGACTCAGACAGACAGATACACAAGTCTCTCCTATACCTGACTCAGACAGACAATACACCAGTCTCTCCTATACCTGACTCAGACAGATACACTAGTCTCTCCTATGCCTGACTCAGACAGACAGATACACCAGTCTCTCCTATACCTGACTCAGACAGACAGATACACCAGTCTCTCCTATACCTGACTCAGACAGACATATACACAAGTCTCTCCTATGCCTGAGTAAGACAGACATATACACCAGTCTCTCCTATACCTGACTCAGACAGACAGATACACCAGTCTCTCCTATACCTGACTCAGACAGATACACCAGTCTCTCCTATACCTGACACAGACAGACAGATACACCAGTCTCTCCTATACCTGACTCAGACAGATACACCAGTCTCTCCTATACCTGACTCAGACAGAAATACACCAGACTCTCCTATGCCTGACTCAGACAGACAGATACACCAGTCTCTCCTATACCTGACTCAGACGACGATACACTAGTCTCTCCTATACCTGACTCAAACAGACAGATACACCAGTCTCTCCTATACCTGACTCAGACAGACAGATACACAAGTCTCTCCTATGCCTGAGTCAGACAGACAGATACACCAGTCTCTCCTATACCTGACTCAGACAGACAGATACACCAGTCTCTCCTATACCTGACTCAGACAGATACACCCAGTCTCTCCTATACCTGACACAGACAGACAGATACACCAGTCTCTCCTATACCTGACTCAGACAGACAAATACACCAGTCTCTCCTATACCTGACTCAGACAGATACACCAGACTCTCCGTTGCCTGACTCAGACAGACAGATACAACAGTCTCTCCTATACCTGACTCAGACGGATACACTAGTCTCTCCTATACCTGACTCAGACAGACAGATACACCAGTCTCTCCTATACCTGACTCAGACAGATACACTAGACTCTCCTATGCCTGACTCAGACAGACAGATACACCAGTCTCTCCTATACCTGACTCAGACAGACAGATACACCAGTCTTTCCTATACCTGACTCAGACAGACAGATACACAAGTCTCTCCTATGCCTGAGTCAGACAGACATAAACACCAGTCTCTCCTATACCTGACTCAGACAGACAGATACACCAGTCTCTCCTATACCTGACTCAGACAAATACACCAGTCTCTCCTATACCTGACACAGACAGACAGATACACCAGTCTCTCCTATACCTGACTCAGACAGACATACACAAGTCTCTCCTATACCTGACTCAAACAGACAGATACACCAGTCTCTCCTATACCTGACTCAGACAGACATATACACAAGTCTCTCCTATACCTGAGTCAGACAGACATATACACCAGTCTCTCCTATACCTGACTCAGACAGACAGATACACAAGTCTCTCCTATACCTGACTCAGACAGATACACCAGTCTCTCCTATACCTGACTCAGACAGACAGATACACCACTCTCCTATACCTGACTCAGACAGACAGATACACCAGTCTCTCCTATACCTGACTCAAACAGACAGATACACCAGTCTTTCCTATACCTGACTCAGACAGACAGATACACAAGTCTCTCCTATGCCTGAGTCAGACAGACATAAACACCAGTCTCTCCTATACCTGACTCAGACAGACAGATACACCAGTCTCTCCTATACCTGACTCAGACAGAATACACCAGTCTCTCCTATACCTGACACAGACAGACAGATACACCAGTCTCTCCTATACCTGACTCAGACAGACTACACCAGTCTCTCCTATACCTGACTCAGACAGACTACACCAGACTCTCCTATGCCTGACTCAGACAGACAGATACACCAGTCTCTCCTATACCAGACTCAGACAGACAGATACACCAGTCTCTCCTATACCTGACTCAGACAGACAGATACACCAGTCTCTCATATACCTGACTCAGACAGATACACCAGTCTCTCCTATACCTGACTCAGACAGACAGATACACCAGTCTCTCCTATACCTGACTCAGACAGACAGATACACCAGTCTCTCCTATACCTGACTCCGACAGATACACCCCGTCTTTCCTATACCTGACTCAGACAGACAGATACACCAGTCTCTCCTATGCCTGAGTCAGACAGACATATAAACCAGTCTCTCCTATACCTGACTCAGACAGACATATACACCAGTCTCTCCTATACCTGACTCAGACAGACATATACACCAGTCTCTCCTATACCTGACTCAGACAGATACACCAGTCTCTCCTATACCTGACTCAAACAGTCAGATACACCAGTCTTTCCTATACCTGACTCAGACAGACATATACACAAGTCTCTCCCTATGCCTGAGTAAGACAGACATATACACCAGTCTCTCCTATACCTGACTCAGACAGACAGATACACCAGTCTCTCCTATACCTGACTCAGACAGATACACCAGTCTCTCCTATACCTGACTCAGACAGATACACTAGACTCTCCTATACCTGACTCAGACAGACAGATACACCAGTCTCTCCTATACCTGACTCAAACAGACAGATACACCAGTCTTTCCTATACCTGACTCAGACAGACAGATACACAAGTCTCTCCTATACCTGACTCAGACAGACATATACACCAGTCTCTCCTATACCTGACTCAGACAGACAGATACACCAGTCTCTCCTATACCTGACTCAGACAGATACACCAGTCTCTCCTATACCTGACACAGACAGACATATACACCAGTCTCTCCTATGCCTGACTCAGACAGATACACCAGTCTCTCCTATACCTGACTCAGACAGATACACCAGACTCTCCTATGCCTGACTCAGACAGACAGATACAACAGTCTCTCCTATACCTGACTCAGACGGACAGATACACCAGTCTCTCCTATACCTGACTCAGACAGACAGATACACCAGTCTCTCCTATACCTGACTCAGACAGACAGATACAACAGTCTCTCCTATACCTGACTCAGAAAGACAGAAACACCATTCTCTCCTATACCTGACTCAGACAGACATATACATCAGTCTCTCCTATACCTGACTTAGACATACATATACACCAGTCTCTCATATACCTGACTCAGACAGACAGATACACCAGTCTCTCCTATACCTGACTCAGACAGACAGACACACCAGTCTCTCCTATGCCTGAGTCAGACAGACATATACACCAGTCTCTCCTATACCTGACTCAGACAGACAGATACACCAGTCTCTCCTATACCTGACGCAGACAGACAGATACACCAGTCTCTCCTATACCTGACTCAGACAGACAGATAAACCAGTCTCTCCTATACCTGACTCAGACAGACATATACACCAGTCTCTCCAATACCTGACAGACAGACAGATACACCAGTCTCTCCTATACCTGACTCAGACAGACAGATACACCAGTCTCTCCTATACCTGACTCCGACAGATACACCCGTCTTTACTATACCTGACTCAGACAGACAGATACACCAGTCTCTCCTATGCCTGAGTCAGACAGACATATACACCAGTCTCTCCTATACCTGACTCAGAAAGACATATACAGCAGTCTCTCCTATACCTGACTCAGACAGACAGATACACCAGTCTCTCCTATACCTGACTCAGACAGACAGATACACCAGTCTCTCATATACATGACTCAGACAGACAGATATACCTGACTCAGACAGACAGATACACCAGTCTCTCCTATACCTGACTCAGACAAACAAATACACCAGTCTCTCCTACACCTGACTCAGACAGATACACCAGACTCTCCTATTCGTGACTCAGACAGACAGATACACCAGTCTCTCCTATACCTGACTCAGACAGACAGTTACACCAGTCTCTCCTATACCTGACTCAGACGGATACACCAGTCTCTCCTATACCTGACTCAGACAGATACACCAGTTTCTCCTATACCTGACTCAGACAGATACACCAGTCTCTCCTATACCTGACTCAAACAGACAGATACACCAGTCTTTCCTATACCTGACTCAGACAGACATATACACAAGTCTCTCCTATGCCTGAGTCAGACAGACATATACACCAGTCTCTCCTATACCTGACTCAGACAGACAGATACACCAGTCTCTCCTATACCTGACTCAGACAGATACACCAGTCTCTCCTATACCTGACTCAGACAGATACACTAGACTCTCCTATGCCTGACTCAGACAGACAGATACACCAGTCTCTCCTATACCTGACTCAAACAGACAGATACACCAGTCTTTCCTATACCTGACTCAGACAGACAGATACACAAGTCTCTCCTATGCCTGAGTCAGACAGACATAAACACCAGTCTCTCCTATACCTGACTCAGACAGACAGATACACCAGTCTCTCCTATACCTGACTCAGACAGATACACCAGTCTCTCCTATACCTGACACAGACAGACAGATACACCAGTCTCTCCTATACCTGACTCAGACAGATACACCAGTCTCTCCTTTGCCCGACTCAGACAGACAGATACACCAGTCTCTCCTATACCTGACTCAGACGGATACACCAGTCTCTCCTATACCTGACTCAGACAGACAGATACACCAGTCTCTCCTATACCTGACTCAGACAGATACACTAGACTCTCCTATGCCTGACTCAGACAGACAGATACACCAGTCTCTCCTATACCTGACTCAGACAGATACACTAGTCTCTCCTATACCTGACTCAGACAGACAGATACACCAGTCTCTCCTATACCTGACTCAGACAGATACACTAGACTCTCCTATGCCTGACTCAGACAGACAGATACACCAGTCTCTCCTATACCTGACTCAGACAGACAGATACACCAGTCTTTCCTATACCTGACTCAGACAGACAGATACACAAGTCTCTCCTATGCCTGAGTCAGACAGACATAAACACCAGTCTCTCCTATACCTGACTCAGACAGACAGATACACTAGTCTCTCCTATACCTGACTCAGACAAATACACCAGTCTCTCCTATACCTGACACAGACAGACAGATACACCAGTCTCTCCTATACCTGACTCAGACAGATACACAAGTCTCTCCTATACCTGACTCAAACAGACAGATACACCAGTCTCTCCTATACCTGACTCAGACAGACATATACACCAGTCTCTCCTATGCCTGAGTCAGACAGACATATACACCAGTCTCTCCTATACCTGACTCAGACAGACAGATACACAAGTCTTTCCTATACCTGACTCAGACAGATACACCAGTCTCTCCTATACCTGACTCAGACAGATACACTAGACTCTCCTATGCCTGACTCAGACAGACAGATACACCAGTCTCTCCTATACCTGACTCAAACAGACAGATACACCAGTCTTTCCTATACCTGACTCAGACAGACAGATACACAAGTCTCTCCTATGCCTGAGTCAGACAGACATAAACACCAGTCTCTCCTATACCTGACTCAGACAGACAGATACACCAGTCTCTCCTATACCTGACTCAGACAAATACACCAGTCTCTCCTATACCTGACACAGACAGACAGATACACCAGTCTCTCCTATACCTGACTCAGACAGATACACCAGTCTCTCCTATACCTGACTCAGACAGACATACACCAGACTCTCCTATGCTTGACTCAGACAGACAAATACACCAGTCTCTCCTATACCTGACTCAGACAGACAGATACACCAGTCTCTCCTATACCTGACTCAGACAGACAGATACACCAGTCTCTCATATACCTGACTCAGACAGATACACCAGTCTCTCCTATACCTGACTCAGACAGACAGATACACCAGTCTCTCCTATACCTGACTCAGACAGACAGATACACCAGTCTCTCCTATACCTGACTCCGACAGATACACCCGTCTTTCCTATACCTGACTCAGACAGACAGATACACCAGTCTCTCCTATACCTGAGTCAGACAGACATATAAACCAGTCTCTCCTATACCTGACTCAGACAGATACACCAGTCTCTCCTATACCTGACTCAGACAGACATATACACCAGTCTCTCCTATACATGACTCAGACAGATACACCAGTCTCTCCTATACCTGACTCAAACAGTCAGATACACCAGTCTTTCCTATACCTGACTCAGACAGACATATACACAAGTCTCTCCTATGCCTGAGTAAGACAGACATATACACCAGTCTCTCCTATACCTGACTCAGACAGACAGATACACCAGTCTCTCCTATACCTGACTCAGACAGATACACCAGTCTCTCCTATACCTGACTCAGACAGATACACTAGACTCTCCTATGCCTGACTCAGACAGACAGATACACCAGTCTCTCCTATACCTGACTCAAACAGACAGATACACCAGTCTTTCCTATACCTGACTCAGACAGACAGATACACAAGTCTCTCCTATGCCTGAGTCAGACAGACATATACACCAGTCTCTCCTATACCTGACTCAGACAGACAGATACACCAGTCTCTCCTATACCTGACTCAGACAGATACACCAGTCTCTCCTATACCTGACACAGACAGACATATACACCAGTCTCTCCTATGCCTGACTCAGACAGATACACCAGTCTCTCCTATACCTGACTCAGACAGATACACCAGACTCTCCTATGCCTGACTCAGACAGACAGATACAACAGTCTCTCCTATACCTGACTCAGACAGACAGATACACCAGTCTCTCCTATACCTGACTCAGACAGACAGATACACCAGTCTCTCCTATACCTGACTCAGACAGACAGATACAACAGTCTTTCCTATACCTGACTCAGAAAGACAGAAACACCAGTCTCTCCTATACCTGACTCAGACAGACATATACACCAGTCTCTCCTATACCTGACTTAGACATACATATACACCAGTCTCTCATATACCTGACTCAGACAGACAGATACACCAGTCTCTCCTATACCTGACTCAGACAGACAGATACACCAGTCTCTCCTATGCCTGAGTCAGACAGACATATACACCAGTCTCTCCTATACCTGACTCAGACAGACAGATACACCAGTCTCTCCTATACCTGACTCAGACAGACAGATACACCAGTCTCTCCTATACCTGACTCAGACAGACAGATACACCAGTCTCTCCTATACCTGACTCAGACAGACATATACACCAGTCTCTCCAATACCTGACAGACAGACAGATACACCAGTCTCTCCTATACCTGACTCAGACAGACAGATACACCAGTCTCTCCTATACCTGACTCCGACAGATACACCCGTCTTTACTATACCTAACTCAGACAGACAGATACACCAGTCTCTCCTATGCCTGAGTCAGACAGACATATACACCAGTCTCTCCTATACCTGACTCAGAAAGACATATACAGCAGTCTCTCCTATACCTGACTCAGACAGACAGATACACCAGTCTCTCCTATACCTGACTCAGACAGACAGATACACCAGTCTCTCCTATACCTGACTCAGACAGACAGATACACCAGTCTCTCCTATACCTGACTCAGACAGACAGATACACCAGTCTCTCCTATACCTGACTCAGACAAACAAATACACCAGTCTCTCCTACACCTGACTCCAGACAGATACACCAGACTCTCCTATGCGTGACTCAGACAGACAGATACACCAGTCTCTCCTATACCTGACTCAGACAGACAGTTACACCAGTCTCTCCTATACCGGACTCAGACGGATACACCAGTCTCTCATATACCTGACTCAGACAGACAGATACACCAGTTTCTCCTATACCTGACTCAGACAGATACACAAGTCTCTCCTATACCTGACTCAAACAGACAGATACACCAGTCTTTCCTATACCTGACTCAGACAGACATATACACAAGTCTCTCCTATGCCTGATTCAGACAGACATATACACCAGTCTCTCCTATACCTGACTCAGACAGACAGATACACAAGTCTCTCCTATACCTGACTCAGACAGATACACCAGTCTCTCCTATACCTGACTCAGACAGATACACTAGACTCTCCTATGCCTGACTCAGACAGACAGATACACCAGTCTCTCCTATACCTGACTCAAACAGACAGATACACCAGTCTTTCCTATACCTGACTCAGACAGACAGATACACAAGTCTCTCCTATGCCTGAGTCAGACAGACATAAACACCAGTCTCTCCTATACCTGACTCAGACAGACAGATACACCAGTCTCTCCTATACCTGACTCAGACAAATACACCAGTCTCTCCTATACCTGACACAGACAGACAGATACACCAGTCTCTCCTATACCTGACTCAGACAGATACACCAGACTCTCCTTTGCCCGACTCAGACAGACAGATACAACAGTCTCTCCTATACCTGACTCAGACGGATACACTAGTCTCTCCTATACCTGACTCAGACAGACAGATACACCAGTCTCTCCTATACCTGACTCAGACAGATACACTAGACTCTCCTATGCCTGACTCAGACAGACAGATACACCAGTCTCTCCTATACCTGACTCAAACAGACAGATACACCAGTCTCTCCTATACCTGACTCAGACAGACAGATACACAAGTCTCTCCTATGCCTGAGTCAGACAGACATAAACACCAGTCTCTCCTATACCTGACTCAGACAGACAGATACACCAGTCTCTCCTATACCTGACTCAGACAAATACACCAGTCTCTCCTATACCTGACACAGACAGACAGATACACCAGTCTCTCCAATACCTGACAGACAGACAGATACACCAGTCTCTCCTATACCTGACTCAGACAGACAGATACACCAGTCTCTCCTATACCTGACTCCGACAGATACACCCGTCTTTACTATACCTAACTCAGACAGACAGATACACCAGTCTCTCCTATGCCTGAGTCAGACAGACATATACACCAGTCTCTCCTATACCTGACTCAGAGAGACATATACACCAGTCTCTCCTATACCTGACTCAGACAGACAGATACACCAGTCTCTCCTATACCTGACTCAGACAGACAGATACACCAGTCTCTCCTATACCTGACTCAGACAGACAGATACACCAGTCTCTCCTATACCTGACTCAGACAGACAGATACACCAGTCTCTCCTATACCTGACTCAGACAAACAGATACACCAATCTCTCCTACACCTGACTCAGACAGATACACCAGACTCTCCTATGCGTGACTCAGACAGACAGATACACCAGTTTCTCCTATACCTGACTCAGACAGACAGTTACACCAGTCTCTCCTATACCGGACTCAGACGGATACACCAGTCTCTCATATACCTGACTCAGACAGACAGATACACCAGTTTCTCCTATACCTGACTCAGACAGATACACAAGTCTCTCCTATACCTGACTCAAACAGACATATACACCAGTCTCTCCTATACCTGACTCAGACAGACAGATACACAAGTCTCTCCTATACCTGACTCAGACAGATACACCAGTCTCTCCTATACCTGACTCAGACAGATACACTAGACTCTCCTATGCCTGACTCAGACAGACAGATACACCAGTCTCTCCTATACCTGACTCAAACAGACAGATACACCAGTCTTTCCTATACCTGACTCAGACAGACAGATACACAAGTCTCTCCTATGCCTGAGTCAGACAGACATAAACACCAGTCTCTCCTATACCTGACTCAGACAGACAGATACACCAGTCTCTCCTATACCTGACTCAGACAAATACACCAGTCTCTCCTATACCTGACACAGACAGACAGATACACCAGTCTCTCCTATACCTGACTCAGACAGATACACCAGTCTCTCCTATACCTGACTCAGACAGATACACCAGACTCTCCTTTGCCCGACTCAGACAGACAGATACACCAGTCTCTCCTATACCTGACTCAAACAGACAGATACACCAGTCTTTCCTATACCTGACTCAGACAGACAGATACACAAGTCTCTCCTATGCCTGAGTCAGACAGACATAAACACCAGTCTCTCCTATACCTGACTCAGACAGACAGATACACCAGTCTCTCCTATACCTGACTCAGACAAATACACCAGTCTCTCCTATACCTGACACAGACAGACAGATACACCAGTCTCTCCTATACCTGACTCAGACAGATACACAAGTCTCTCCTATACCTGACTCAAACAGACAGATACACCAGTCTTTCCTATACCTGACTCAGACAGACATATACACAAGTCTCTCCTATGCCTGAGTCAGACAGACATATACACCAGTCTCTCCTATACCTGACTCAGACAGACAGATACACAAGTCTTTCCTATACCTGACTCAGACAGATACACCAGTCTCTCCTATACCTGACTCAGACAGATACACTAGACTCTCCTATGCCTGACTCAGACAGACATATACACCAGTCTCTCCTATACCTGACTCAAACAGACAGATACACCAGTCTTTCCTATACCTGACTCAGACAGACAGATACACAAGTCTCTCCTATGCCTGAGTCAGACAGACATAAACACCAGTCTCTCCTATACCTGACTCAGACAGACAGATACACCAGTCTCTCCTATACCTGACTCCAGACAAATACACCAGTCTCTCCTATACCTGACACAGACAGACAGATACACCAGTCTCTCCTATACCTGACTCAGACAGATACACCAGTCTCTCCTATACCTGACTCAGACAGATACACCAGACTCTCCTATGCCTGACTCAGACAGACAGATACAACAGTCTCTCCTATACCTGACTCAGACGGATACACTAGTCTCTCCTATACCTGACTCAAACAGACAGATACACCAGTCTTTCCTATACCTGACTCAGACAGACAGATACACAAGTCTCTCCTATGCCTGAGTCAGACAGACATAAACACCAGTCTCTCCTATACCTGACTCAGACAGACAGATACACCAGTCTCTCCTATACCTGACTCAGACAAATACACCAGTCTCTCCTATACCTGACACAGACAGACAGATACACCAGTCTCTCCTATACCTGACTCAGACAGATACACCAGTCTCTCCTATACCTGACTCAGACAGATACGCCAGACTCTCCGTTGCCTGACTCAGACAGACAGATACAACAGTCTCTCCTATACCTGACTCAGACAGATACACTAGACTCTCCTATGCCTGACTCAGACAGACAGATACACCAGTCTCTCCTATACCTGACTCAAACAGACAGATACACCAGTCTTTCCTATACCTGACTCAGACAGACAGATACACAAGTCTCTCCTATGCCTGAGTCAGACAGACATAAACACCAGTCTCTCCTATACCTGACTCAGACAGACAGATACACCAGTCTCTCCTATACCTGACTCAGACAAATACACCAGTCTCTCCTATACCTGACACAGACAGACAGATACACCAGTCTCTCCTATACCTGACTCAGACAGACAGATACACCAGTCTCTCCTATACCTGACTCAGACAGATACACAAGTCTCTCCTATACCTGACTCAAACAGACAGATACACCAGTCTTTCCTATACCTGACTCAGACAGACATATACACAAGTCTCTCCTATGCCTGAGTCAGACAGACATATACACCAGTCTCTCCTATACCTGACTCAGACAGACAGATACACAAGTCTTTCCTATACCTGACTCAGACAGATACACCAGTCTCTCCTATACCTGACTCAGACAGATACACTAGACTCTCCTATGCCTGACTCAGACAGACAGATACACCAGTCTCTCCTATACCTGACTCAAACAGACAGATACACCAGTCTTTCCTATACCTGACTCAGACAGACAGATACACAAGTCTCTCCTATGCCTGAGTCAGACAGACATAAACACCAGTCTCTCCTATACCTGACTCAGACAGACAGATACACCAGTCTCTCCTATACCTGACTCAGACAAATACACCAGTCTCTCCTATACCTGACACAGACAGACAGATACACCAGTCTCTCCTATACCTGACTCAGACAGATACACCAGTCTCTCCTATACCTGACTCAGACAGATACACCAGACTCTCCTATGCCTGACTCAGACAGACAGATACAACAGTCTCTCCTATACCTGACTCAGACAGACAGATACACCAGTCTCTCCTATACCTGACTCAGACAGACAGATATACCAGTCTCTCATATACCTGACTCAGACAGATACACCAGTCTCTCCTATACCTGACTCAGACAGACATATACACCAGTCTCTCCTATACCTGACTCAGACAGACAGATACACCAGTCTCTCCTATACCTGACTCCGACAGATACACCCCGTCTTTCCTATACCTGACTCAGACAGACAGATACACCAGTCTCTCCTATGCCTGAGTCAGACAGACATATAAACCAGTCTCTCCTATACCTGACTCAGAAAGACATATACAGCAGTCTCTCCTATACCTGACTCAGACAGACATATACACCAGTCTCTCCTATACCTGACTCAGACAGACAGATACACCAGTCTCTCCTATACCTGACTCAGACAGACAGATACACCAGTCTCTCCTATACCTGACTCAGACAGACAGATACACCAGTCTCTCCTATACCTGACTCAGACAAACAGATACACCAATCTCTCCTACACCTGACTCAGACAGATACACCAGACTCTCCTACGCGTGACTCAGACAGACAGATACACCAGTCTCTCCTATACCTGACTCAGACAGACAGTTACACCAGTCTCTCCTATACCGGACTCAGACGGATACACCAGTCTCTCATATACCTGACTCAGACAGACAGATACACCAGTTTCTCCTATACCTGACTCAGACAGATACACAAGTCTCTCCTATACCTGACTCAAACAGACAGATACACCAGTCTTTCCTATATCTGACTCAGACAGACATATACACAAGTCTCTCCTATGCCTGAGTCAGACAGACATATACACCAGTCTCTCCTATACCTGACTCAGACAGACAGATACACAAGTCTCTCCTATACCTGACTCAGACAGATACACCAGTCTCTCCTATACCTGACTCAGACAGATACACTAGACTCTCCTATGCCTGACTCAGACAGACAGATACACCAGTCTCTCCTATACCTGACTCAAACAGACAGATACACCAGTCTTTCCTATACCTGACTCAGACAGACAGATACACAAGTCTCTCCTATGCCTGAGTCAGACAGACATAAACACCAGTCTCTCCTATACCTGACTCAGACAGACATATACACCAGTCTCTCCTATACCTGACTCAGACAGACAGATACACCAGTCTCTCCTATACCTGACTCCGACAGATACACCCGTCTTTCCTATACCTGACTCAGACAGACAGATACACCAGTCTCTCCTATGCCTGAGTCAGACAGACATATAAACCAGTCTCTCCTATACCTGACTCAGAAAGACATATACAGCAGTCTCTCCTATACCTGACTCAGACAGACATATACACCAGTCTCTCCTATACCTGACTCAGACAGATACACCAGTCTCTCCTATACCTGACTCAAACAGTCAGATACACCAGTCTTTCCTATACCTGACTCAGACAGACATATACACAAGTCTCTCCTATGCCTGAGTAAGACAGACATATACACCAGTCTCTCCTATACCTGACTCAGACAGACAGATACACCAGTCTCTCCTATACCTGACTCAGACAGATACACCAGTCTCTCCTATACCTGACTCAGACAGATACACTAGACTCTCCTATGCCTGACTCAGACAGACAGATACACCAGTCTCTCCTATACCTGACTCAAACAGACAGATACACCAGTCTTTCCTATACCTGACTCAGACAGACAGATACACAAGTCTCTCCTATGCCTGAGTCAGACAGACATATACACCAGTCTCTCCTATACCTGACTCAGACAGACAGATACACCAGTCTCTCCTATACCTGACTCAGACAGATACACCAGTCTCTCCTATACCTGACACAGACAGACAGATACACCAGTCTCTCCTATGCCTGACTCAGACAGATACACCAGTCTCTCCTATACCTGACTCAGACAGATACACCAGACTCTCCTATGCCTGACTCAGACAGACAGATACAACAGTCTCTCCTATACCTGACTCAGACGGACAGATACACCAGTCTCTCCTATACCTGACTCAGACAGACAGATACACCAGTCTCTCCTATACCTGACTCAGACAGACAGATACACCAGTCTCTCCTATGCCTGACTCAGACAGATACACCAGTCTCTCCTATACCTGACTCAGACAGATACACCAGACTCTCCTATGCCTGACTCAGACAGACAGATACAACAGTCTCTCCTATACCTGACTCAGACGGACAGATACACCAGTCTCTCCTATACCTGACTCAGACAGACAGATACACCAGTCTCTCCTATACCTGACTCAGACAGACAGATACAACAGTCTCTCCTATACCTGACTCAGAAAGACAGAAACACCATTCTCTCCTATACCTGACTCAGACAGACATATACATCAGTCTCTCCTATACCTGACTTAGACATACATATACACCAGTCTCTCCTATACCTGACTCAGACAGACAGACACACCAGTCTCTCCTATGCCTGAGTCAGACAGACATATACACCAGTCTCTCCTATACCTGACTCAGACAGACAGATACACCAGTCTCTCCTATACCTGACGCAGACAGACAGATACACCAGTCTCTCCTATACCTGACTCAGACAGACAGATAAACCAGTCTCTCCTATACCTGACTCAGACAGACATATACACCAGTCTCTCCAATACCTGACAGACAGACAGATACACCAGTCTCTCCTATACCTGACTCAGACAGACAGATACACCAGTCTCTCCTATACCTGACTCCGACAGATACACCCCGTCTTTACTATACCTAACTCAGACAGACAGATACACCAGTCTCTCCTATGCCTGAGTCAGACAGACATATACACCAGTCTCTCCTATACCTGACTCAGAAAGACATATACAGCAGTCTCTCCTATACCTGACTCAGACAGACAGATACACCAGTCTCTCCTATACCTGACTCAGACAGACAGATACACCAGTCTCTCCTATACCTGACTCAGACAGACAGATACACCAGTCTCTCCTATACCTGACTCAGACAGACAGATACACCAGTCTCTCCTATACCTGACTCAGACAAACAGATACACCAATCTCTCCTACACCTGACTCAGACAGATACACCAGACTCTCCTACGCGTGACTCAGACAGACAGATACACCAGTCTCTCCTATACCTGACTCAGACAGACAGTTACACCAGTCTCTCCTATACCGGACTCAGACGGATACACCAGTCTCTCATATACCTGACTCAGACAGACAGATACACCAGTTTCTCCTATACCTGACTCAGACAGATACACAAGTCTCTCCTATACCTGACTCAAACAGACAGATACACCAGTCTTTCCTATACCTGACTCAGACAGACATATACACAAGTCTCTCCTATGCCTGAGTCAGACAGACATATACACCAGTCTCTCCTATACCTGACTCAGACAGACAGATACACAAGTCTCTCCTATACCTGACTCAGACAGATACACCAGTCTCTCCTATACCTGACTCAGACAGATACACTAGACTCTCCTATGCCTGACTCAGACAGACAGATACACCAGTCTCTCCTATACCTGACTCAAACAGACAGATACACCAGTCTTTCCTATACCTGACTCAGACAGACAGATACACAAGTCTCTCCTATGCCTGAGTCAGACAGACATAAACACCAGTCTCTCCTATACCTGACTCAGACAGACAGATACACCAGTCTCTCCTATACCTGACTCAGACAAATACACCAGTCTCTCCTATACCTGACACAGACAGACAGATACACCAGTCTCTCCTATACCTGACTCAGACAGATACACCAGTCTCTCCTATACCTGACTCAGACAGATACACCAGACTCTCCTTTGCCTGACTCAGACAGACAGATACAACAGTCTCTCCTATACCTGACTCAGACGGATACACTAGTCTCTCCTATACCTGACTCAGACAGACAGATACACCAGTCTCTCCTATACCTGACTCAGACAGATACACTAGACTCTCCTATGCCTGACTCAGACAGACAGATACACCAGTCTCTCCTATACCTGACTCAAACAGACAGATACACCAGTCTTTCCTATACCTGACTCAGACAGACAGATACACAAGTCTCTCCTATGCCTGAGTCAGACAGACATAAACACCAGTCTCTCCTATACCTGACTCAGACAGACAGATACACCAGTCTCTCCTATACCTGACTCAGACAAATACACCAGTCTCTCCTATACCTGACACAGACAGACAGATACACCAGTCTCTCCTATACCTGACTCAGACAGATACACAAGTCTCTCCTATACCTGACTCAAACAGACAGATACACCAGTCTTTCCTATACCTGACTCAGACAGACATATACACAAGTCTCTCCTATGCCTGAGTCAGACAGACATATACACCAGTCTCTCCTATACCTGACTCAGACAGACAGATACACAAGTCTTTCCTATACCTGACTCAGACAGATACACCAGTCTCTCCTATACCTGACTCAGACAGATACACTAGACTCTCCTATGCCTGACTCAGACAGACAGATACACCAGTCTCTCCTATACCTGACTCAAACAGACAGATACACCAGTCTTTCCTATACCTGACTCAGACAGACAGATACACAAGTCTCTCCTATGCCTGAGTCAGACAGACATAAACACCAGTCTCTCCTATACCTGACTCAGACAGACAGATACACTAGTCTCTCCTATACCTGACTCAGACAAATACACCAGTCTCTCCTATACCTGACACAGACAGACAGATACACCAGTCTCTCCTATACCTGACTCAGACAGATACACCAGTCTCTCCTATACCTGACTCAGACAGATACACCAGACTCTCCTATGCCTGACTCAGACAGACAGATACAACAGTCTCTCCTATACCTGACTCAGACGGATACACTAGTCTCTCCTATACCTGACTCAAACAGACAGATACACCAGTCTTTCCTATACCTGACTCAGACAGACAGATACACAAGTCTCTCCTATGCCTGAGTCAGACAGACATAAACACCAGTCTCTCCTATACCTGACTCAGACAGACAGATACACCAGTCTCTCCTATACCTGACTCAGACAAATACACCAGTCTCTCCTATACCTGACACAGACAGACAGATACACCAGTCTCTCCTATACCTGACTCAGACAGATACACCACTCTCTCCTATACCTGACTCAGACAGATACACCAGACTCTCCGTTGCCTGACTCAGACAGACAGATACAACAGTCTCTCCTATACCTGACTCAGACGGATACACTAGTCTCTCCTATACCTGACTCAGACAGACAGATACACCAGTCTCTCCTATACCTGACTCAGACAGATACACTAGACTCTCCTATGCCTGACTCAGACAGACAGATACACCAGTCTCTCCTATACCTGACTCAAACAGACAGATACACCAGTCTTTCCTATACCTGACTCAGACAGACAGATACACAAGTCTCTCCTATGCCTGAGTCAGACAGACATAAACACCAGTCTCTCCTATACCTGACTCAGACAGACAGATACACCAGTCTCTCCTATACCTGACTCCAGACAAATACACCAGTCTCTCCTATACCTGACACAGACAGACAGATACACCAGTCTCTCCTATACCTGACTCAGACAGATACACAAGTCTCTCCTATACCTGACTCAAACAGACAGATACACCAGTCTTTCCTATACCTGACTCAGACAGACATATACACAAGTCTCTCCTATGCCTGAGTCAGACAGACATATACACCAGTCTCTCCTATACCTGACTCAGACAGACAGATACACAAGTCTTTCCTATACCTGACTCAGACAGATACACCAGTCTCTCCTATACCTGACTCAGACAGATACACTAGACTCTCCTATGCCTGACTCAGACAGACAGATACACCAGTCTCTCCTATACCTGACTCAAACAGACAGATACACCAGTCTTTCCTATACCTGACTCAGACAGACAGATACACAAGTCTCTCCTATGCCTGAGTCAGACAGACATAAACACCAGTCTCTCCTATACCTGACTCAGACAGACAGATACACCAGTCTCTCCTATACCTGACTCAGACAAATACACCAGTCTCTCCTATACCTGACACAGACAGACAGATACACCAGTCTCTCCTATACCTGACTCAGACAGATACACCAGTCTCTCCTATACCTGACTCAGACAGATACACCAGACTCTCCTATGCCTGACTCAGACAGACAGATACAACAGTCTCTCCTATACCTGACTCAGACAGACAGATACACCAGTCTCTCCTATACCTGACTCAGACAGACAGATATACCAGTCTCTCATATACCTGACTCAGACAGATACACCAGTCTCTCCTATACCTGACTCAGACAGACATATACGCCAGTCTCTCCTATACCTGACTCAGACAGACAGATACACCAGTCTCTCCTATACCTGACTCCGACAGATACACCCGTCTTTCCTATACCTGACTCAGACAGACAGATACACCAGTCTCTCCTATGCCTGAGTCAGACAGACATATAAACCAGTCTCTCCTATACCTGACTCAGAAAGACATATACAGCAGTCTCTCCTATACCTGACTCAGACAGACATATACACCAGTCTCTCCTATACCTGACTCAGACAGACAGATACACCAGTCTCTCCTATACCTGACTCAGACAGACAGATACACCAGTCTCTCCTATACCTGACTCAGACAGACAGATACACCAGTCTCTCCTATACCTGACTCAGACAAACAGATACACCAATCTCTCCTACACCTGACTCAGACAGATACACCAGACTCTCCTACGCGTGACTCAGACAGACAGATACACCAGTCTCTCCTATACCTGACTCAGACAGACAGTTACACCAGTCTCTCCTATACCGGACTCAGACAGACAGATACACCAGTTTCTCCTATACCTGACTCAGACAGACAGATACACCAGTTTCTCCTATACCTGACTCAGACAGATACACAAGTCTCTCCTATACCTGACTCAAACAGACAGATACACCAGTCTTTCCTATATCTGACTCAGACAGACATATACACAAGTCTCTCCTATGCCTGAGTCAGACAGACATATACACCAGTCTCTCCTATACCTGACTCAGACAGACAGATACACAAGTCTCTCCTATACCTGACTCAGACAGATACACCAGTCTCTCCTATACCTGACTCAGACAGATACACTAGACTCTCCTATGCCTGACTCAGACAGACAGATACACCAGTCTCTCCTATACCTGACTCAAACAGACAGATACACCAGTCTTTCCTATACCTGACTCAGACAGACAGATACACAAGTCTCTCCTATGCCTGAGTCAGACAGACATAAACACCAGTCTCTCCTATACCTGACTCAGACAGACAGATACACCAGTCTCTCCTATACCTGACTCAGACAAATACACCAGTCTCTCCTATACCTGACACAGACAGACAGATACACCAGTCTCTCCTATACCTGACTCAGACAGATACACAAGTCTCTCCTATACCTGACTCAAACAGACAGATACACCAGTCTTTCCTATACCTGACTCAGACAGACATATACACAAGTCTCTCATATGCCTGAGTCAGACAGACATATACACCAGTCTCTCCTATACCTGACTCAGACAGACAGATACACAAGTCTCTCCTATACCTGACTCAGACAGATACACCAGTCTCTCATATACCTGACTCAGACAGATACACTAGACTCTCCTATGCCTGACTCAGACAGACAGATACACCAGTCTCTCCTATACCTGACTCAAACAGACAGATACACCAGTCTTTCCTATACCTGACTCAGACAGACAGATACACAAGTCTCTCCTATGCCTGAGTCAGACAGACATAAACACCAGTCTCTCCTATACCTGACTCAGACAGACAGATACACCAGTCTCTCCTATACCTGACTCAGACAAATACACCAGTCTCTCCTATACCTGACACAGACAGACAGATACACCAGTCTCTCCTATACCTGACTCAGACAGATACACCAGTCTCTCCTATACCTGACTCAGACAGATACACCAGACTCTCCTATGCCTGACTCAGACAGACAGATACAACAGTCTCTCCTATATCTGACTCAGACGGATACACTAGTCTCTCCTATACCTGACTCAGACAGACAGATACACCAGTCTCTCCTATACCTGACTCAGACAGACAGATATACCAGTCTCTCATATACCTGACTCAGACAGATACACCAGTCTCTCCTATACCTGACTCAGACAGACATATACACCAGTCTCTCCTATACCTGACTCAGACAGACAGATACACCAGTCTCTCATATACCTGACTCAGACAGATACACCAGTCTCTCCTATACCTGACTCAGACAGACAGATACACAAGTCTCTCCTATACCTGACTTGACAGATACACATGACTCTCCTATACCTGACTCAAACAGACAGATACACCAGTCTCTCCTATACCTGACTCAGAGAGACAGATACACCAGTCTCTCCTATACCTGACTAGGACGGATACACCAGTCTCTCCTATAACTGACTCAGACAGACATATACACCAGTCTCTCCTATGTCTGACTCAGACAGACATATACAACTGTCTCTCCTATACCTGACTCAGACAGACAGATACACCAGTCTCTCCTATACCTGTCTCAGACAGATACACCAGTCTCTCCTATACCTAATTCAGACATACATATACACCAGTCTCTCCTATACCTGACTTAGACAGACATATACACCAGTCTCTCATATAACTGACTCAGACAGACAGATACACCAGTCTCTCCTATACCTGACTCAGACAGACAGATACACCAGTCTCTCCTATACCTGACTCAGACAGACAGATACACCAGTCTCTCCTATACCTGACGCAGACAGACAGATACACCAGTCTCTCCTATACCTGACTCAGACAGACAGATAAACCAGTCTCTCCTATACCTGACTCAGACAGACATATACACCAGTCTCTCCAATACCTGACAGACAGACAGATACACCAGTCTCTCCTATACCTGACTCAGACAGACAGATACACCAGTCTCTCCTATACCTGACTCCGACAGATACACCCGTCTTTACTATACCTGACTCAGACAGACAGATACACCAGTCTCTCCTATGCCTGAGTCAGACAGACATATACACCAGTCTCTCCTATACCTGACTCAGAAAGACATATACAGCAGTCTCTCCTATACCTGACTCAGACAAATACACCAGTCTCTCCTATACCTGACACAGACAGACAGATACACCAGTCTCTCCTATACCTGACTCAGACAGATACACCAGTCTCTCCTATACCTGACTCAGACAGATACACCAGACTCTCCTTTGCCTGACTCAGACAGACAGATACAACAGTCACTCCTATACCTGACTCAGACGGATACACTATTCTCTCCTATACCTGACTCAGACAGACAGATACACCAGTCTCTCCTATACCTGACTCAGACAGATACACTAGACTCTCCTATGCCTGACTCAGACAGACAGATACACCAGTCTTTCCTATACCTGACTCAAACAGACAGATACACCAGTCTTTCCTATACCTGACTCAGACAGACAGATACACAAGTCTCTCCTATGCCTGAGTCAGACAGACATAAACACCAGTCTCTCCTATACCTGACTCAGACAGACAGATACACCAGTCTCTCCTATACCTGACTCAGACAAATACACCAGTCTCTCCTATACCTGACACAGACAGACAGATACACCAGTCTCTCCTATACCTGACTCAGACAGATACACAAGTCTCTCCTATACCTGACTCAGACAGACAGATACACCAGTCTTTCCTATACCTGACTCAGACAGACATATACACAAGTCTCTCCTATGCCTGAGTCAGACAGACATATACACCAGTCTCTCCTATACCTGACTCAGACAGACAGATACACAAGTCTTTCCTATACCTGACTCAGACAGATACACCAGTCTCTCCTATACCTGACTCAGACAGATACACTAGACTCTCCTATGCCTGACTCAGACAGACAGATACACCAGTCTCTCCTATACCTGACTCAAACAGACAGATACACCAGTCTTTCCTATACCTGACTCAGACAGACAGATACACAAGTCTCTCCTATGCCTGAGTCAGACAGACATAAACACCAGTCTCTCCTATACCTGACTCAGACAGACAGATACACCAGTCTCTCCTATACCTGACTCAGACAAATACACCAGTCTCTCCTATACCTGACACAGACAGACAGATACACCAGTCTCTCCTATACCTGACTCAGACAGATACACCAGTCTCTCCTATACCTGACTCAGACAGATACACCAGACTCTCCTATGCCTGACTCAGAGAGACAGATACAACAGTCTCTCCTATACCTGACTCAGACGGATACACTAGTCTCTCCTATACCTGACTCAAACAGACAGATACACCAGTCTTTCCTATACCTGACTCAGACAGACAGATACACAAGTCTCTCCTATGCCTGAGTCAAACAGACATAAACACCAGTCTCTCCTATACCTGACTCAGACAGACAGATACACCAGTCTCTCCTATTCCTGACTCAGACAAATACACCAGTCTCTCCTATACCTGACACAGACAGACAGATACACCAGTCTCTCCTATACCTGACTCAGACAGATACACCAGTCTCTCCTATACCTGACTCAGACAGATACACCAGACTCTCCGTTGCCTGACTCAGACAGACAGATACAACAGTCTCTCCTATACCTGACTCAGACGGATACACTAGTCTCTCCTATACCTGACTCAGACAGACAGATACACCAGTCTCTCCTATACCTGACTCAGACAGATACACTAGACTCTCCTAAGCCTGACTCAGACAGACAGATACACCAGTCTCTCCTATACCTGACTCAAACAGACAGATACACCAGTCTTTCCTATACCTGACTCAGACAGACAGATACACAAGTCTCTCCTATGCCTGAGTCAGACAGACATAAACACCAGTCTCTCCTATACCTGACTCAGACAGACAGATACACCAGTCTCTCCTATACCTGACTCAGACAAATACACCAGTCTCTCCTATACCTGACACAGACAGACAGATACACCAGTCTCTCCTATACCTGACTCAGACAGATACACAAGTCTCTCCTATACCTGACTCAAACAGACAGATACACCAGTCTTTCCTATACCTGACTCAGACAGACATATACACAAGTCTCTCCTATGCCTGAGTCAGACAGACATATACACCAGTCTCTCCTATACCTGACTCAGACAGACAGATACACAAGTCTTTCCTATACCTGACTCAGACAGATACACCAGTCTCTCCTATACCTGACTCAGACAGATACACTAGACTCTCCTATGCCTGACTCAGACAGACAGATACACCAGTCTCTCCTATACCTGACTCAAACAGACAGATACACCAGTCTTTCCTATACCTGACTCAGACAGACAGATACACAAGTCTCTCCTATGCCTGAGTCAGACAGACATAAACACCAGTCTCTCCTATACCTGACTCAGACAGACAGATACACCAGTCTCTCCTATACCTGACTCAGACAAATACACCAGTCTCTCCTATACCTGACACAGACCGACAGATACACCAGTCTCTCCTATACCTGACTCAGACAGATACACCAGTCTCTCCTATACCTGACTCAGACAGATACACCAGACTCTCCTATGCCTGACTCAGACAGACAGATACAACAGTCTCTCCTATACCTGACTCAGACAGACAGATACACCAGTCTCTCCTATACCTGACTCAGACAGACAGATATACCAGTCTCTCATATACCTGACTCAGACAGATACACCAGTCTCTCCTATACCTGACTCAGACAGACATATACACCAGTCTCTCCAATACCTGACAGACAGACAGATACACCAGTCTCTCCTATACCTGACTCAGACAGATACACCCGTCTTTCCTATACCTGACTCAGACAGACAGATACACCAGTCTCTCCTATGCCTGAGTCAGACAGACATATACACCAGTCTCTCCTATACCTGACTCAGAGAGCCATATACACCAGTCTCTCCTATACCTGACTCAGACAGACAGATACACCAGTCTCTCCTATACCTGACTCAGACAGACAGATACACCAGTCTCTCCTATACCTGACTCAGACAGACAGATACACCAGTCTCTCCTATACCTGACTCAGACAGACAGATACACCAGTCTCTCCTATACCTGACTCAGACAAACAGATACACCAATCTCTCCTACACCTGACTCAGACAGATACACCAGACTCTCCTATGCGTGACTCAGACAGACAGATACACCAGTCTCTCCTATACCTGACTCAGACAGACAGTTACACCAGTCTCTCCTATACCGGACTCAGACGGATACACCAGTCTCTCATATACCTGACTCAGACAGACAGATACACCAGTTTCTCCTATACCTGACTCAGACAGATACACAAGTCTCTCCTATACCTGACTCAAACAGACAGATACACCAGTCTTTCCTATATCTGACTCAGACAGACATATACACAAGTCTCTCCTATGCCTGAGTCAGACAGACATATACACCAGTCTCTCCTATACCTGACTCAGACAGACAGATACACAAGTCTCTCCTATACCTGACTCAGACAGATACACCAGTCTCTCCTATACCTGACTCAGACAGATACACTAGACTCTCCTAAGCCTGACTCAGACAGACAGATACACCAGTCTCTCCTATACCTGACTCAAACAGACAGATACACCAGTCTTTCCTATACCTGACTCAGACAGACAGATACACAAGTCTCTCCTATGCCTGAGTCAGACAGACATAAACACCAGTCTCTCCTATACCTGACTCAGACAGACAGATACACCAGTCTCTCCTATACCTGACTCAGACAAATACACCAGTCTCTCCTATACCTGACACAGACAGACAGATACACCAGTCTCTCCTATACCTGACTCAGACAGATACACAAGTCTCTCCTATACCTGACTCAAACAGACAGATACACCAGTCTTTCCTATACCTGACTCAGACAGACATATACACAAGTCTCTCCTATGCCTGAGTCAGACAGACATATACACCAGTCTCTCCTATACCTGACTCAGACAGACAGATACACAAGTCTTTCCTATACCTGACTCAGACAGATACACCAGTCTCTCCTATACCTGACTCAGACAGATACACTAGACTCTCCTATGCCTGACTCAGACAGACAGATACACCAGTCTCTCCTATACCTGACTCAAACAGACAGATACACCAGTCTTTCCTATACCTGACTCAGACAGACAGATACACAAGTCTCTCCTATGCCTGAGTCAGACAGACATAAACACCAGTCTCTCCTATACCTGACTCAGACAGACAGATACACCAGTCTCTCCTATACCTGACTCAGACAAATACACCAGTCTCTCCTATACCTGACACAGACCGACAGATACACCAGTCTCTCCTATACCTGACTCAGACAGATACACCAGTCTCTCCTATACCTGACTCAGACAGATACACCAGACTCTCCTATGCCTGACTCAGACAGACAGATACAACAGTCTCTCCTATACCTGACTCAGACAGACAGATACACCAGTCTCTCCTATACCTGACTCAGACAGACAGATATACCAGTCTCTCCTATACCTGACTCAGACAGATACACCAGTCTCTCCTATACCTGACTCAGACAGACATATACACCAGTCTCTCCTATACCTGACTCAGACAGACAGATACACCAGTCTCTCCTATACCTGACTCCGACAGATACACCCGTCTTTCCTATACCTGACTCAGACAGACAGATACACCAGTCTCTCCTATGCCTGAGTCAGACAGACATAAACACCAGTCTCTCCTATACCTGACTCAGACAGACAGATACACCAGTCTCTCCTATACCTGACTCAGACAAATACACCAGTCTCTCCTATACCTGACACAGACAGACAGATACACCAGTCTCTCCTATACCTGACTCAGACAGATACACCAGTCTCTCCTATACCTGACTCAGACAGATACACCAGACTCTCCTTTGCCTGACTCAGACAGACAGATACAACAGTCTCTCCTATACCTGACTCAGACGGATACACTAGTCTCTCCTATACCTGACTCAGACAGACAGATACACCAGTCTCTCCTATACCTGACTCAGACAGATACACTAGACTCTCCTATGCCTGACTCAGACAGACAGATACACCAGTCTCTCCTATACCTGACTCAAACAGACAGATACACCAGTCTTTCCTATACCTGACTCAGACAGACAGATACACAAGTCTCTCCTATGCCTGAGTCAGACAGACATAAACACCAGTCTCTCCTATACCTGACTCAGACAGACAGTTACACCAGTCTCTCCTATACCTGACTCAGACAAATACACCAGTCTCTCCTATACCTGACACAGACAGACAGATACACCAGTCTCTCCTATACCTGACTCAGACAGATACACAAGTCTCTCCTATACCTGACTCAAACAGACAGATACACCAGTCTTTCCTATACCTGACTCAGACAGACATATACACAAGTCTCTCCTATGCCTGAGTCAGACAGACATATACACCAGTCTCTCCTATACCTGACTCAGACAGACAGATACACAAGTCTTTCCTATACCTGACTCAGACAGATACACCAGTCTCTCCTATACCTGACTCAGACAGATACACTAGACTCTCCTATGCCTGACTCAGACAGACAGATACACCAGTCTCTCCTATACCTGACTCAAACAGACAGATACACCAGTCTTTCCTATACCTGACTCAGACAGACAAATACACAAGTCTCTCCTATGCCTGAGTCAGACAGACATAAACACCAGTCTCTCCTATACCTGACTCAGACAGACAGATACACCAGTCTCTCCTATACCTGACTCAGACAAATACACCAGTCTCTCCTATACCTGACACAGACAGACAGATACACCAGTATCTCCTATACCTGACTCAGACAGATACACCAGTCTCTCCTATACCTGACTCAGACAGATACACCAGACTCTCCTATGCCTGACTCAGACAGACAGATACAACAGTCTCTCCTATACCTGACTCAGACGGATACACTAGTCTCTCCTATACCTGACTCAAACAGACAGATACACCAGTCTTTCCTATACCTGACTCAGACAGACAGATACACAAGTCTCTCCTATGCCTGAGTCAGACAGACATAAACACCAGTCTCTCCTATACCTGACTCAGACAGACAGATACACCAGTCTCTCCTATACCTGACTCAGACAAATACACCAGTCTCTCCTATACCTGACACAGACAGACAGATACACCAGTCTCTCCTATACCTGACTCAGACAGATACACCAGTCTCTCCTATACCTGACTCAGACAGATACACCAGACTCTCCGTTGCCTGACTCAGACAGACAGATACAACAGTCTCTCCTATACCTGACTCAGACGGATACACTAGTCTCTCCTATACCTGACTCAGACAGACAGATACACCAGTCTCTTCTATACCTGACTCAGACAGATACACTAGACTCTCCTATGCCTGACTCAGACAGACAGATACACCAGTCTCTCCTATACCTGACTCAAACAGACAGATACACCAGTCTTTCCTATACCTGACTCAGACAGACAGATACACAAGTCTCTCCTATGCCTGAGTCAGACAGACATAAACACCAGTCTCTCCTATACCTGACTCAGACAGACAGATACACCAGTCTCTCCTATACCTGACTCAGACAAATACACCAGTCTCTCCTATACCTGACACAGACAGACAGATACACCAGTCTCTCCTATACCTGACTCAGACAGATACACAAGTCTCTCCTATACCTGACTCAAACAGACAGATACACCAGTCTTTCCTATACCTGACTCAGACAGACATATACACAAGTCTCTCCTATGCCTGAGTCAGACAGACATATACACCAGTCTCTCCTATACCTGACTCAGACAGACAGATACACAAGTCTTTCCCTATACCTGACTCAGACAGATACACCAGTCTCTCCTATACCTGACTCAGACAGATACACTAGACTCTCCTATGCCTGACTCAGACAGACAGATACACCAGTCTCTCCTATACCTGACTCAAACAGACAGATACACCAGTCTTTCCTATACCTGACTCAGACAGACAGATACACAAGTCTCTCCTATGCCTGAGTCAGACAGACATAAACACCAGTCTCTCCTATACCTGACTCGGACAGACAGATACACCAGTCTCTCCTATACCTGACTCAGACAAATACACCAGTCTCTCCTATACCTGACACAGACAGACAGATACACCAGTCTCTCCTATACCTGACTCAGACAGATACACCAGTCTCTCCTATACCTGACTCAGACAGATACACCAGACTCTCCTATGCCAGACTCAGACAGACAGATACAACAGTCTCTCCTATACCTGACTCAGACAGACAGATACACCAGTCTCTCCTATACCTGACTCAGACAGACAGATATACCAGTCTCTCATATACCTGACTCAGACAGATACACCAGTCTCTCCTATACCTGACTCAGACAGACATATACACCAGTCTCTCCTATACCTGACTCAGACAGACAGATACACCAGTCTCTCCTATACCTGACTCCGACAGATACACCCGTCTTTCCTATACCTGACTCAGACAGACAGATACACCAGTCTCTCCTATGCCTGAGTCAGACAGACATATACACCAGTCTCTCCTATACCTGACTCAGAAAGACATATACAGCAGTCTCTCCTATACCTGACTCAGACAGACATATACACCAGTCTCTCCTATACCTGACTCAGACAGACAGATACACCAGTCTCTCCTATACCTGACTCAGACAGACAGATACACCAGTCTCTCCTATACCTGACTCAGACAGACAGATACACCAGTCTCTCCTATACCTGACTCAGACAAACAGATACACCAATCTCTCCTACACCTGACTCAGACAGATACACCAGACTCTCCTATGCGTGACTCAGACAGACAGATACACCAGTCTCTCCTATACCTGACTCAGACAGACAGTTACACCAGTCTCTCCTATACCGGACTCAGACGGATACACCAGTCTCTCCTATACCTGACTCAGAAAGACAGATACACCAGTTTCTCCTATACCTGACTCAGACAGATACACAAGTCTCTCCTATACCTGACTCAAACAGACAGATACACCAGTCTTTCCTATATCTGACTCAGACAGACATATACACAAGTCTCTCCTATGCCTGAGTCAGACAGACATATACACCAGTCTCTCCTATACCTGACTCAGACAGACAGATACACAAGTCTCTCCTATACCTGACTCAGACAGATACACCAGTCTCTCCTATACCTGACTCAGACAGATACACCAGACTCTCCTATGCCTGACTCAGACAGACAGATACAACAGTCTCTCCTATACCTGACTCAGACGGATACACTAGTCTCTCCTATACCTGACTCAGACAGACAGATACACCAGTCTCTCCTATACCTGACTCAGACAGACAGATATACCAGTCTTTCCTATACCTGACTCAGACAGACAGATACACAAGTCTCTCCTATGCCTGAGTCAGACAGACATAAACACCAGTCTCTCCTATACCTGACTCAGACAGACAGATACACCAGTCTCTCCTATACCTGACTCAGACAAATACACCAGTCTCTCCTATACCTGACACAGACAGACAGATACACCAGTCTCTCCTATACCTGACTCAGACAGATACACAAGTCTCTCCTATACCTGACTCAAACAGACAGATACACCAGTCTTTCCTATACCTGACTCAGACAGACATATACACAAGTCTCTCCTATGCCTGAGTCAGACAGACATATACACCAGTCTCTCCTATACCTGACTCAGACAGACAGATACACAAGTCTCTCCTATACCTGACTCAGACAGATACACCAGTCTCTCATATACCTGACTCAGACAGATACACTAGACTCTCCTATGCCTGACTCAGACAGACAGATACACCAGTCTCTCCCATACCTGACTCAAACAGACAGATACACCAGTCTTTCCTATACCTGACTCAGACAGACAGATACACAAGTCTCTCCTATGCCTGAGTCAGACAGACATAAACACCAGTCTCTCCTATACCTGACTCAGACAGACAGATACACCAGTCTCTCCTATACCTGACTCAGACAAATACACCAGTCTCTCCTATACCTGACACAGACAGACAGATACACCAGTCTCTCCTATACCTGACTCAGACAGATACACCAGTCTCTCCTATACCTGACTCAGACAGATACACCAGACTCTCCTATGCCTGACTCAGACAGACAGATACAACAGTCTCTCCTATATCTGACTCAGACGGATACACTAGTCTCTCCTATACCTGACTCAGACAGACAGATACACCAGTCTCTCCTATACCTGACTCAGACAGACAGATATACCAGTCTCTCATATACCTGACTCAGACAGATACACCAGTCTCTCCTATACCTGACTCAGACAGACATATACACCAGTCTCTCCTATACCTGACTCAGACAGACAGATACACCAGTCTCTCATATACCTGACTCAGACAGATACACCAGTCTCTCCTATACCTGACTCAGACAGACAGATACACAAGTCTCTCCTATACCTGACTTGACAGATACACATGACTCTCCTATACCTGACTCAAACAGACAGATACACCAGTCTCTCCTATACCTGACTCAGAGAGACAGATACACCAGTCTCTCCTATACCTGACTAGGACGGATACACCAGTCTCTCCTATAACTGACTCAGACAGACATATACACCAGTCTCTCCTATGTCTGACTCAGACAGACATATACAACTGTCTCTCCTATACCTGACTCAGACAGACAGATACACCAGTCTCTCCTATACCTGTCTCAGACAGATACACCAGTCTCTCCTATACCTGATTCAGACATACATATACACCAGTCTCTCCTATACCTGACTTAGACAGACATATACACCAGTCTCTCATATAACTGACTCAGACAGACAGATACACCAGTCTCTCCTATACCTGACTCAGACAGACAGATACACCAGTCTCTCCTATACCTGACTCAGACAGACAGATACACCCGTCTTTCCTATACCTGACTCAGACAGACAGATACACCAGTCTCTCCTATGCCTGAGGCAGACAGACATATACACCAGTCTCTCCTATACCTGACTCAGACAGACAGATACACCAGTCTCTCCTATACCTGACTCAGACAGACAGATACACCAGTCTCTCCAATACCTGACTCAGACAGACAGATACACCAGTCTCTCCTATACCTGACTCAGACAGACAGATACACCAGTCTCTCCTATACCTGACTCAGACAGATACACCAGTCTCTCCTATACCTGACTCAGACAAACATATAAACCAGTCTCTCCTATACCTGACTCAGACAGACAGATACACCAGTCTCTCCAATACCTGACTCAGACAGACAGATACACCAGTCTCTCCTATACCTGACTCAGACAGACAGATACACCAGTCTCTCCTATACCTGACTCAGACAGACAGATACTCCAGTCTCTCCTATACCAGACTCAGACAAACAGATACACCAGTCTCTCCTACACCTGACTCAGACAGATACACCAGACTCTCCTATGCGTGACTCAGACAGACATTTACACCAGTCTCTCCTATACCTGACTCAGAAAGACAGATACACCAGTTTCTCCTATACCTGACTCAGACAGATACACCAGTCTCTCCTATACCTGACTCAAACAGACAGATACACCAGTCTTTCCTATACCTGACTCAGACAGACAGATACACAAGTCTCTCCTATGCCTGAGTCAGACAGACATATACACCAGTCTCTCCTATACCTGACTCAGACAGACAGATACACAAGTCTCTCCTATACCTGACTCAGACAGATACACCAGTCTCTCCTATACCTGACTCAGACAGATACACTAGACTCTCCTATGCCTGACTCAGACAGACAGATACAACTGTCTCTCCTATACCTGACTCAGACGGATACACTAGTCTCTCCTATACCTGACTCAGACAGACAGATACACCAGTCTCTCCTATACCTGACTCAAACAGATACACCAGTCTCTCCTATACCTGACTCAGACAGATACACCAGACTCTCCTATGCCTGACTCAGACAGACAGATACAACAGTCTCTCATATACCTAACTCAGACGGATACACTAGTCTCTCCTATACCTGACTCAGACAGACATATACACCATTCTCTCATATACCTGACTCAGACAGATACACCAGTCTCTCCTATACCTGACTCAGACAGACAGATACACAAGTCTCTCCTATACCTGACTCAGACAGATACACCAGACTCTCCTATACCTGACTCAGACAGACAGATACACCAGACTCTCCTATACCTGACTCAGACAGAGAGATACACCAGTCTCTCCTATACCTGACTAGGACGGATACACCAGTCTCTCCTATAACTGACTCAGACAGACATATACACCAGTCTCTCCTATGCCTGACTCAGACAGACATATACACCTGTCTCTCCTATACCTGACTCAGACAGACAGATACACCAGTCTCTCCTATACCTGTCTCAGACAGATAAACTAGTCTCTCCTATGCCTGACTCGAACAGACAGATACACCAGTCTCTCTTGTACCTGACTCAGACAGACAGATATACCAGTCTCTCCTATACCTGACTCAGACAGATACACCAGTCTCTCCTATACCTGACTCAGACAGACATATACACCAGTCTCTCCTATACCTGACTCAGACAGACAGATACACCAGTCTCTCCTATACCTGACTCAGACAGATACAACAGTCTCACCTATACCTGACTCAGACAGACAGATACACCAGTCTCTCCTATACCTGACTCAGACAGACAGATACACCAGTCTCTCTTATACCTGACTAGGACGGATACACCAGTCTCTCCTATAGCTGACTCAGACAGACATATACATCAGTCTCTCCTATACCTGACTCAGACAGACATATACACCAGTCTCTCCTATACCTGACTCAGACAGACAGATACACCAGTCTCTCCTATACCTGACTCAGACAGATACACCAGTCTCACCTATACCTGACTCAGACAGACAGATACACCAGTCTCTCCTATATCTGACTCAGACAGATACACCAGTCTCTCCTATACCTGACTCAGACAGATACACAAGTCTCTCCTATACCTGACTCAGACAGATACACCAGTCTCTCCTATACCTGACTCAGACAGACAGCTACACCAGTCTCTCCTATACCTGACTCAGACTGATACACCAGTCTCTCCCATACCTGACTCAGACAGACATATACACCAGTCTCTCCTATACCTGTATCAGACGGACATATACACCAGTCTCTCCTATACCTGACTCAGACAGAGAGATACACCAGTCTCTCCTATACCTGACTCAGACAGATACAACAGTCTCTCCTATACCTGACTCAGACAGACAGAATTACCAGTCTCTCCTATACCTGACTCAGACAGATACACCAGTCTTTCCTATACCTGACTCAGACAGACAGATACACTAGTATCTCCTATACCTGACTCAGACAGATACACCAGTATCTCCTATACCTGACTCAGACAGACAGATACACAAGTCTCTCCTATACCTGACTCAGAGAGATACACCAGACTCTCCTATACCTGACTCAGAGAGACAGATACACCAGTCTCTCCTATACCTGACTCAGACAGACAGATACACCAGTCTCTCCTATACCTGACTAGGACGGATACATCAGTCTCTCCTATACCTGACTCAGACAGACATATACACCAGGCTCTCCTATACCTGACTCAGACAGACATATACACCAGTCTCTCCTATACCTGACTCAGACAGACAGATACATCAGTCTCTCCTATACCTGACTCAGACAGATACACCAGTCTCACCTATACCTGACTCACACAGATACACCAGTCTCTCCTATACCTGACTCAAACAGACAGATACACCAGTCTTTCCTATATCTGACTTAGACAGACAGATACACCAGTCTCTCCTATGCCTGAGTCAGACAGACAGATACACCAGTCTCTCCTATACCTGACTCAGACAGATACACCAGTCTCTCCTATACCTGACACAGACAGACAGATACACCAGTCTCTCTTATACCTGACTCAGACAGATACACCAGTCTCTCTTATACCTGACTCAGACAGATACACCAGTCTCTCCTATGCCTGACTCAGACTGACAGATACACCAGTGTCTCCTATACCTGACTCAGACAGACATATACACCAGTCTCTCCTATACCTGACTCAGACAGACATATACACCAGTCTCTCATATACCTGACTCAGACAGACAGATACACCAGTCTCTCCTATACCTGACTCAGACAGACAGATACACCAGTCTCTCCTATACCTGACTCAAACACAGATACACCAGTCTTTCCTATACCTGACTCAGACAGACAGATACACCAGTCTCTCCTATGCCTGAGTCAGACAGACAGATACACCAGTCTCTCCTATACCTGACTCAGACAGACAGATATACCAGTCTCTCCTATACCTGACTCAGACAGATACACCAGTCTCTCCTATACCTGACACAGACAGACAGATACACCAGTCTCTCCTATACCTGACTCAGACAGATACACCAGTCTCTCCTATACATGACTCAGACTGACATATACACCTGTCTCTCCTATACCTGACTCAGACAGACAGATACACCAGTCTCTCCTATACCTGACTCAGACAGATACACCAGTCTCTCCTATGCTTGACTCACACAGACAGATACACCAGTCTCTCTTATACCTGACTCAGACAGACAGATACACCAGTCTCTCCTATACCTGACTCAGACAGACAGATACACCAGTCTCTCCTATACCTGACTCAAACACAGATACACCAGTATTTCCTATACCTGACTCAGACAGACAGATACACCAGTCTCTCCTATGCCTGAGTCAGACAGACAGATACACCAGTCTCTCCTATACCTGACTCAGACAGATACACCAGTCTCTCCTATACCTGACACAGACAGACAGATACACCTGTCTCTCCTATACCTGACTCAGACAGATACACCAGTCTCTCCTATACATGACTCAGACTGACATATACACCTGTCTCTCCTATACCTGACTCAGACAGACAGATACACCAGTCTCTCCTATACCTGACTCAGACAGATACACCAGTCTCTCCTATGCTTGACTCAGACAGACATATACACCTGTCTCTCCTATACCTGACTCAGACAGACAGATACACCAGTCTCTCCTATGCTTGACTCACACAGACAGATACACCAGTCTCTCCTATACCTGACTCAGACAGACAGATACACCAGTCTCTCCTATACCTGACTCAGACAGACAGATACACCAGTCTCTCCTATGCCTGACTCAGACAGACATATACACCAGTCTCTCCTATACCGTACTCAGACAGACAGATACACCTGTCTCTCCTATACATGACTCAAACAGACAGATACACCAGTCTCTCCTATGCCTGACTCAGACAGACAGATACACCAGTCTCTCCTATTCCTGACTCAGACAGACAGATACAACAGTCTCTCCTATACCTGACTCAGACAGATACACCAGTCTCTCCTATACCTGACTCAGACAGACATATACACCAGTCTCTCCTATACCTGACTCAGACAGACATATACAACAGTCTCTCATATACCTGACTCAGACAGACAGATACACCAGTCTCTCCTATACCTGACTCAGACAGACAGATACACCAGTATCTCCTATACCTGACTCAGACAGACATATACACCAGTCTCTCCTATACCTGACTCAGACAGACAGATACACCAGTCTCTCCTATACCTGACTCAGACAGACAGATACACCAGTCTCTCCTATACCTGACTCAGACAGACAGATACACCAGTCTCTCCTATACCTGACTCAGACAGACAGAAACAACAGTCTCTCATATACCTAACTCAGACAGACAGATACACCAGTCTCTCCTATACCTGACTCAGACAGACAGATACACCAGTCTCTCCTATACTTGAATCAGACAGACAGATACACCAGTCTCTCCGATACCTCACTCAGACAGACAGATACACCAGTCTCTCCTATACCTGACTCAGACAGACAGATACACCAGTCTCTCCTATACCTGACTCAGACAGACAGAAATAACAGTCTCTCCTATACCTGACTTAGACAGACAGATACACCAGTCTCTCCTATACCTGACTCAGACAGACAGATACCCCAGTCTCTCCTATACTTGAATCAGACAGACATATACACCAGTCTCTCCTATACCTGACTCAGACAGACAGATACACCAGTCTCTCCTATACCTGACTCCGACAGACAGAAACACCAGTCTCTCCTATGCCTGACTCAGACAGACAGATACACCAGTCTCTCCTATACCTGACTCAGACAGACAGATACACCAGTCTCTCCTATACCTGACTCAGACAGATACACCAGTCTCTCCTATACCTGACTCAGACATACAGATACACCAGTCTCTCCTATACCTGACTCAGACAGACAGATACACCAGTCTCTCCTATACCTGACTCAGGTAGACAGATACACCAGTCTCTCCTATACTTGACTCACCACACCACAATAAACTTCATATAGGTACAGTACTATATCATCCACAAGATTGAACTGAGACAGTGCACCACATCACTGTGATTTTAGCTTACTATTTACACTATTCACCGGTAAATACAGTATAGCTTCATACAGTATTTACAATTATCCTCCTCCACTTTCCAATCAGTCGTTCTGCTGCCAGCCGTGTGACGTGATTGGCCAGGACTTTGAGCTGCCCATGCAGATCACAGCCAGTCCCATACAAGCCTCACCCAGCGTCCGCAGTCTGGAGGAGGAGCTGCAGGAGGCCATTAACAGAGTACTGGTCAGTGTGAGTGTGTGTGAGTGTGTGTGTGTAAATTAGAGTCACTGCTGACATTCATTGTATTGTGTAAAAGGTGACCCTGTCAAGTAAACCGTTGAGTGAATTCCCTGTCTCTGTCCTGCCCTCCTTAGATGGACCCCAGTCAGTCAATAGATGACATTCTGGATGAACCTACCATCTGTGTGGGTGAGTGGATAGCTCTCTGGCCTCTTAACAATGACACTTTACAGTTCCGAATTCACCAAGACTGGTCATGGATAATGACAGGCTTTTGTTCCAGCCCAGCACTAAATACTAACATCTAAGATATTGATGATTTGTCTACTGATCAATATTGCCTTCCCCGTCTCTTCTAGACTCCCACTCCTCCTCTGTCTCAGAGCTCCAATCCCCTGTCACTATCCTCCCTAGCCCCTCCCCTCCTCCCCAAACAGACCAATCCCAGCCCTTCCGTTGTCATTCAAAGGATGACAACTTCCTCTCCTCTCCTCTCTGCTCCTCCCTCCTGCTGGAGCTCCCGCCGTCGCCTTCGACAATGGGTCCCCGCCAAGCCGCCCCACCCCCTCTCCCTCCCTCCATCTGTACTTCCCCCCCGCCTCCCACTGTGACCTCACGGAAGAGGCGGGCTCAGGCAACCTTTGACCCTGGTGATTGGTTGGAGTCGCTGACCTCTGGACAACGACCTCTCAGTCCTCCATCCGCCCCATTCGTTGAGACCGACTTTGGCCTCAATTCGGATCTGAATGTCAACCGAGCATTGGATCTCATGGTGGAGCAGTGGTGAAGGTCTTAGGTGGACTGAGCGTCAGTGTGTGTGTGTGTGTGTTAGTCAGACATCAACATACACCTCCCAAACAAAGGGAACAGATTTGTGAATGTCCATCCATCAATCCATCTGTCCACTTTGAGTGAATAGTCTGTTTGAGAGAGGTGACTGCAGGTCTGTACTCCACGCAATGTCGAGAGACAGATGCTACTGCATTGGAAGAGATGAAAAAAGACTGAGTTGCATTGGTGGAACAATAACTGGCAGAGTGAATCACACACATACACACACACACACACACACAAACATTGGGTCCTGTTCAATTAAAAATAGGCAAATACAACAAATGAACAATGCATATTTGGAGTCACACACAATACAACACATTGTTTACAGTGGGAAACACAAAGAAACCAAGTTGCATATTAATTCCGACATGCCTTCTCGCTGTGCAGGGACTAGTATGTTGTATCTGACTTACACGGTATCTCAGAGACCTGGTGCTGGGTTGGCTTGAACAGGGCCCCTAGTGTTCCCCCAGCCACAGTCATTGAGTCCTAGTCATTAAAGGCCATTAAAGCCAGACTGGGCAGACAGACAGGGCATACAGCTTGTCCATGTCTCCAGACCTTTCCCCTAGTGCCAGACACACAGTCGGCATGTGGAGAGAGAGAGCTGGCAGACACTACACAACCCTTACAGGGAAGTGTACGTGTGTCTCTGTGTGTATGTGTGTGTGTGTGTGTGTGTGTATGTGTGTGTGTGTGTGTGTGTGTGTGTGTGTGTGTGTGTGTGTGTTTGTGCACACCTGGCTGCTTCTGTTTGTGTAGGTGTGTGTGTGTGTGTGTGATATTCACGCACACCCCCATTGTATATTTATCTGAATTGTTGCCAAATATACTTGTAGCTACTTGTTTGTGTACACTAAGTGTGCAATGTCTCTAAGTAATTATTTACTACGGTTGATCTGTAAGAGAGAGAGAGAGAGGAGAGAGAGAGAGAGAGAGGAGAGAGAGAGAGAGACTCTGCTTCTACATTTTGTGCCTATTTTAATTGTGGTCTCAACACTGATGGTCTGTTGCTGCAATATGTAACACTGTGAGGGGGTCACTAAAACCTAATCAACCACTATGTTCAATTCATTGCTCATCTTTTTTTTCTCTAAGAGAAGAAAAGAGGTAAACATCCTATTAATCCAAGAGATAAATAGCAATCATTCACTCTGAGAGGCTTCAGCGCCTGCTACACGACCATACTACCAGAGTGAATGTTCTCATCAGTGTATGAGAACAGGTGGTCACTATGTTTTATGAGGACCTCCCACAGTGTTTGGAGGAAACAGTTTGGTGCTCTACACACTGTAAGGGCCACAGTTACTGTTTACACCTGTTGTTATGGAGAATAAAAGGTCAAATAAAGGTTAAGTGCAGGATAATAATGTCAATTAATTTTATGAAACAATTTCATGATTTTAGCTGTTAAAACAGGTATAAACAGGAAGTAAATCTATCCGAAAGAGAGGCTTTTCTGATTGCAGGAAGTGACACAGGTGTTCCCTGAGACCACAATCTCTATCTTGGCCAGTTCCAAATTGACCCCTAGCCCCTACCCCCTAGGCACTTGAGGAGGATAGAACTGGATAGATATAATCAATATGGTAATAGTGCCACCATTCCCCTGATAGGCTATGTGGAACTTTCCCCATATTGCTCACTGCTATCCAGCCTACTGGAAGTAGTGCCCTGGGGCGAGGGGCTAGAGGCTAGAGGTCAGTATGGGATTGGCCATATTAATGTTAAATGACCACCAGGGGTGTCCCATCAGTAAAGAGCTGAGGAGGTGAATACTGTACTTCTTCCTAACATGGATCATGATGAAGTTGTCTGTGTTTCCGTACTATCAGTGATTGACAAGGCAGTCCAAGGGCTTATTCACAGGGTCAGAATGTTCAGTATTTACAGAGCAGATATTATTCTCTACTCCACATGATGTTCTACCAGATCCAATGGTTTCGAGGTCATGACAGACTTAATTCAGCTGTTGTGATTCCGATTAGTTGTATGGCCTGTCAATTAGTGAAGTATGCGAGCACTGATAATGGCCTGGTCTGAGAGCAACCCACAACCTCTGTTAGCAGTATGGCGACGGCTCCACCTAGCCTTCCAATAGGCTTAGGGGAACTTCTGCCAAATAACTTCTGCCTATCTGGTTCATGTAGATTAGAAAACCAAAAGGGTGTAGGGGGTAGGGGTTGTTTTTGGACCAGGCCTGTGTTATGTTCATTGGGAGAATACACCACATAGTGTGCCTTCTAACCTCCTAGCTGACTCGACACCCTTCTTAAAGACCATTGTGTGAACAACAAACTGTGATCTTACTAATGTTCCCCAGAGACATATTTATTTATATCCATATATATGGCTCTGATGTTCCCCACCCAGTCTCTGAATAATAACCACTGCGCTAAGTGCAATATGCTGTATGTGAAGGGCACAGCCATTGGGAAATACCAGGCCACCATATCTCTGTCTTGTCGTTACTCTAAACAAAATGGTGTAATGGGTCCGCACTCAAAAAGATGTCGCATAAAGCTTACTTCATTATACACTTTTTTTTCCTCAATGCATCAGGGATAGTATACACAGATGTTTTGGCTTTACAGCCTTCTTCAGTGTGTTGGTACAAATTTATTTTATTTCAAAACAGCATTTGTAGGGCACAACCGATTAGCAGCTGGTGCTTCTAATCAGGGTTACCAATCATCTGCCAAGCTTTCATGTTGAAGCATTTCACGAGCAGCTTTCATCGTAGAACTGTAGAAAACCATGTTGAATGGTGAGAATGGGACAGACTGACGACCGTGATAATCACAGTGGTCAAAGACGTTGTCTGTCTGCTGCACTTAGGATGAAGAGCGAGAGAGACACCGGAGAGTAACATGCTGCCTCTTGTGGATGGAAATGCTTTAGGCCTGCTGTATTCTGTCTGGTCCTGGACAACCACTGTGTATTCTGGTTTTCATTTGAACCAGTCTCTTCCCCTAAATCTGTGCTGATATCACCTGAATTGTTAGGAGTGTTTCACTTTCAGAATCAGTGGAGAGGTTGGTTGGTTGGGAGAACTGACTACACTAGGTTAGTCCAGGGAAAGCAACAGGAGACTAGGCGAAGCTATGCTCCAAATGCCTGATCCCTCCCCCTTCCTGTCTGTCTGTCTGTGTTGTGAAGGTTTTTCTGTCCCCCCTTTAGGCTTTCTGTTGCCAGAATGAGACAAAGAGGGATTAGACTGAGATGTTGTCATAAACGAGACCAGGAAGTATCAGAGCCAACTGTTGCCATTGTTTCAGTCAGCTCCATTCTTTGGGAGTTCAATTTGGCTTCCAATGCCGATATACTTCCTGGATAGTCTTCAGATTAATGACATCACTGTCTAATCCTTCTTCATCTCATTCTAGTACTGTAACCAGGAAGAGTGGGGACGACCCAATGGCAAAAATACAATCTGTATTTAATTTGATTTATTCATTGATCATTTAACTTATTCAGGCAAAATGTTATCAATCCATGTTCAAATTGTATTGTAAAAAAACATTAAGAAATTAAAAGTCTTAATAGATTTCCCATCCACTGTCTCGTTGTCTTGTGTCTGACCAGGGTGTTCCAGTAAATGTCCTTACTGGAGGTGATTTTGAAGGAAAATTAAAATCATTGAAAAGGAAAGGAAAAGGGATCATGAATTGTAACCAATGAAAGCTACATTGCTCAGGAGAAGGGAATATGAACTTAATAATTAGCTCATTCTCCATTAGTCACAATGTGACTGGTAATACAAAAAAGTTTTAACATTTCTGGATATTTCAAACAGATAATTTATTTTGGTGAGTTCAGGAGTAGGACTGCTTACTAAGTCACAAAATCTGACCCCAAATTCAATATATCCCGTCATTAACTATTTATAGTAATGTATTAATCAAATATGAATTGATACTAATAAATGCTGTTTAAATAACCATGAAACATTTATGACTTCCACATGTCTTGATTGAGAGTTTCCAGAATATTATCAGTCATCATGTACTCATATAAACGGATGTGTAAGGTAATGAACTCAACAAGGCGGTTTGTAGCCTTCTGTATATATTGCTAAGACATGAATGACTGAAAGTAGCCTATATCATCTAATGCAGGGGTTTTCAAACTTTTCTTGCCCAGGGACCCCCATCCAGGCAAACTCGCAAACCAGGGATCCCCATCATATATTAGCAAAAAAAAAAGTAATGTATTGTCTTATCGTCAGGTGAATGATAATGGAAAGTAGAAGTAATCAACATTTTAAAATGAATAGATTTGGTAGATAGTTTCATTATTTTGTCCTCCCCACAGTTCATTGGAAGAGAAAGTGTAAACTCTAACAACCTATTAGCTAGAAAGGTACAGTATCTTAGCAGCGGAGAGAAAATGTTGCTGTTGTAAAGCACATTTTCTGCAATTCTACACATTTTCTCATTGACCTGAGAGACAATTTTGCAGTTTTAAAGCACATTTCCTGCAATTCTATGCATTTTGCCATGGCTAATGCTGTGTTCTTCTGCACAAACATTATAACATTTTTTTTTATTACCATACCAATAAAGTTTGTTTGATTGATTATTGGCCCAGTGATGTAAGCATGGCGTGTACACTTCGTAGTTGGGGCACCCAGCTCATGCCCCGGAGGCTGCCCAATTCCAAAACGAATGCAATCAACGCTTATCCGGTTCACCTGGGGCAGGCCAGGCCCATTAATATAATCCCCTCAAGCAAAACTCGTCTCACGGTTGAATGTAATTGAGAATTGAAGATTGATACCAGAGCACGCTCCTTGTAGAGAAGCAGGAGAAACAAGCCAGCTCAAGGTGAGATGATCAAACAATACAAACAACTTGAAATAATCAAAGTTTACACGTGTAATGGGTCCAATAACGAAACTACAAAGGACATAGTCATAGCAGAAGGTTGATAGTCCGGTGGAGAAGATGGCGGAAACTGAGGTTTTGTTTGAAACCGCTAGTGAGTCGGGTGAAACTAATAGTACAGAAAGTGAGTGAGTGGGTTACAGTGGCGAAGAAAAAGGGAAACGAGAAGTAAAGCTGTGTTGGAAAATAAGAAACCACGACTCATTTTTAGTCGATTCACTCACATATGGTGTAGTCATAGCGGACACATAGATTTTCCTGGAGACGTTAAACAGATTTCCCAAGTAGTCAATACTACTTGGGAAATCTGTTTAACGTCTCCAGGAAAATCTGTGTGTCTGCGGAACAGAAGAAGCGTGTTTTAAGACTCAAAGATCGGAGTGGCGCAAGAAATAAAGGCAGAGGATATTACTGAAGACATCGATGGAGTGGTTGGTGCACGTCGACTGACCTGTATGGTGGATGGAGAAAATAAATGAACTTAATCCATGTTACTGTTCTTTGATGAAGAGTCTCTCCCTTATCATATAACGTTATGATTCATGAGATACCCTCTAAGAGCTTTTGTGCACAAGCCCCTTCAGTGTCATAAATGTAAAAGATTTGGTCATGTGTCAAGTGTGTGCAGAAGAGTATTGTATGCCAGATGAAGGTAAATGCTGCAACTGTGGAGGTGACCTGTTAGGGTGAAGGAGAATGAGGTGGCAAGGGTAAGGCGCAGGAGGCGGTGAGAAGATTGGAAGGAATGAGTGGCGGGGAAGAAACAATGGTAGTAGAGCCACCACGACCTTATTCATACCCCATCCAGCTGGTGGCGGTAATGCACCATTAACATTGGATGCCATCCACCGTTAAACCCCATCGAAGAAGTCATAGCGGAAATTATGTTGAAATCTATGATAACTGGCGATTGTAGTATTGAAATGAAAAACCAAGAAAACGCTGTCTTGCGATTCACTCACATATGGTGTAGTCATCTATGTGAATATGGGAAGACCGGCGCATGAAAACGTAGTTAAATTCAGCGCTTAATTGGTAAATCAGGAGGTGCCAGAACACAAAGTGAGCGTGAGAGGGGGGTGACCTGGGGAGCTCTGAGGTACCAGAGCGCATTAGGATTTTTTTTTTTTGTAATAATAAAGCATTGAATGCATATCATCGTATTACAGCCTGGTCTCAGACTAGACGTAACATAGTAAAAGTAAATCCGTAACACTCAAATTAGTATGAACCGTATGTTATGTGGTCCTCTGTAGCTCAGCTGGTAGAGCACGGCGCTTGTAACGCCAAGGTAGTGGTTTCGATCCCCGGGACCACCCATAAACTAAAATGTATGCACGCATGACTAAGTCGCTTTGGATAAAAGCGTCTGCTAAATGGCATATTATATTATATTATTATGTATGGTTACATAAGACAGATGGTTACTTAAGGCAAAAAAAAAACAGTACGGACATTGCAATTTATTTCCCTGGCCACATCTGCAGTCCTTATGCCTCCTTGCAGCATGCCTAAGGCACGTTCACACAGATGAGCAGGGACCCTGGGCATATTTATTTTGGTGTTTTTCAGAGTCAGTAGAAAGGCCACTTTTAGTGTCTTAAGTTTTCATAACTGTGACCTTAATTTCCTACTGTCTGTAAGCTGTTAGTGTCTTAACGACCGTTCCACAGGTGCATCTTCATTAATTGTTTATGGTTCATTGAACAAGCATGGGAAACGGTGTTTAAACCCTTTTCAATGAAGATCTGTCAAGTTATTTGGATTTTTACGAATTATCTTTGAAATACTCTTTCTTTTTTCTGAGTTAATCATACGTTTTGCTAATTCGTAACATTTCATACTAAATGGAGTGTTACGGATTTAGGTATAGAGTAATACAAAATGCTCTGAGATCAGATTGCATAGTGGCATAGAGGTGCTTAAGGAAGTTGCACACATGGGGAAACATTTTTTTGTAGCTTAGGGTCTAGGAAAAATTTTGCATTTTTTTTATAAGCTCATTTTAATGCAATGCTGCAAAATTTTACATGACTGGAGACTTTGGCAGAATCTTTAATACCGCACAAATGATTGAAATGACTGGCTACTTTGACACTGACAAACTGAATCTGAGATCAATAAAAACCACCTTGTCTTGAATCCATCAATAGCCTAGGACTAGGTGTGTGGAGACACGCACATTGTAGGCTACAATATGAGGAGGAAATTATAGTCCTAAAAATGCTTTCCAGTTTCACTGACTCGCCCAATGATGCGCAGCTCACTCGCCAGTGATGTTCGTGGCAAAAGCCTATCTCGCGTTCTCTCTTGCTTTACTTTGTAAAACAATATTTGGAAGTTGATCAAATATATTTTGATAGTCTACAGCAGACCGATGTCTTCTCTGTTCAGCAGGGGCCATTTGCTTTCCAACCTGTATTTTCCTGCGATTTGTATTTGAAATATTGGGAAAGGCCTGTTGTCTGCATGCTGTTCACTGACAGATTTGCCGCGCGCTCCCGACTGTAGGCTATGCCTTGTTATTGGACTACAAACAATCCACAGCCAGGCAATAAAAAGCTATTGATCATCTGTGGCTAAATTATAGGTATTCTTATGGTATAGTAGGCTATTCTAAACAGACAGCAGTAATTCTATAACTTTGGCAAATTTATTTCAATTCATCATGGGTGCTGCAGATCCTCCAGAACACTTTGCAGTCCAGGACACTATGATTCTATAAGGAAATATATGCAACCAGCTCTCTCACATCAGAATTAGACGTTTCTCACATTTAAGTGTTTGAAGAATTTACAAAGAATTGAGAAGGAGGCAACTCGAATGAACTTTGATCGCTTTTATTATAACTTTAACATTGCAAAAGGTGACGGGGGTAAAAAAGTACCGGATCCGACCAAAATAGGTTCCGGAACTAAACGGTCCAAAATGGAGGTGCCATCCGGCTCAAATTAAGCACTGGTTGATTTTTTTTCCCTCACTAATGGAGAAATAACTAAATGTTTACTGAAACGTTGAGTATGAAGTTATAATATCATGGGTAAATCGACACCCAGAGAAAATAAAACCCAACGATAACTAAAATGGCCTTTATTCCGTGGTGAATGCGTAAAGTGAGGACGGCACTTCACACATTACTTGTGGTTTGAGCTGGCGTGAGATTTTAGTTCTGTGTTGCCAAAATGACCGCTAATCCGCTGTGCTTTGTGTTCCTGGTTGATGGTTTGCAAACAATGATCTGTTCTTGACGAGTATCAATATATGTTAATTAAAGGTGTATTTGGCCAGGTGACCATCTGTAGCCTCTTACCTGTTACAACCACAGCTCAACCAGCTACTACCACACCTGTACACAGCATCATGCTCCTTTTAAGACTGACTGCGTTCACCTGTGAGTATACTGAATTGTAACATATGTATTTGCATTCCAGTATTTTCCAGATGTTTCTAAATGTGTCAATTTGTAGTTGAAGTCCAATATTAACAGTATGATCTGAGGACTAGGTGCTGTTCCATGTATGTCTATACTCTGTACCATATTTATATACTTACTGTATATGCTGTACACTACTTCTCCTGTAAAGAATTGCAAAGAGAAGGGACTGACCGAGGTTAGAAAAGCTGAATTAGCTGTGATGTTTTTCAGTGCTGGCTGCAGCTTGCTGTACACTACCGGCTGCAGGTACGTGGGTGGTGTGTGTGTGTGTGTGCGCGCATCTACATCTCTAAAGTGATGGTAATTATGTTTCTTCCTCAGCAACTAGAGTGGTCACCTGTGACAATGGAGACAACGTCCAGTTCCTGAGCTGTGGTACGAACACACCCACTCTACCCTGATGGTCTCTCTGTAGTGCTGTCTGTCTTTTTACCTGTTATTTTTCTTTCCCTGCTAGATTCTGGAGTGATCCTCATTGAGAGAGCTCTGTACGGACGGACTGACGGAACCACCTGCAAAGAAGGACGAACTGCCAACCAGCTGACCAACACACAGTGTTCACAGACGGGCACCATGGAGGTCCTCTCACAGAGGTACACTCAGTCACACAGTGTTTATTTGATAAAGAAAGGCTGGGATTGTCAGAGGTGTGTTGTTGAAAAGCACATCGCAGTAAAGTCAATGTGCCTTTTTAAAGCCATTTTTCCTGACGTTCCCGGTAAACACTGCAGATGTTTGCTTTAAATGTCAAGCACTGCATGCTTGTTGACAACGCCTTTGATTAAATCCCAGCCATAGCTCATCTTACCTCCTGATAACCCCCAGGTGCAATGGGAAACGGGTGTGTGAAGTGAACACTGAAGTCTTCCGTACTTCTGACCCCTGTGTCGGAATCTACAAATACCTGGAAACCACCTACACCTGCATCCTAGCAAGTCAGTCGGTCTCTATATAATAATGATACACCAGGCTAATGTGTGTCTGCTATGAAAAGGTGTCTTTATTTATGTCTGCCCAGCAGTGGCCAGTGTGGTGTGTAACTCCTGTTTGTCCACTCCTTGCAGCACGCAGCATCACGTGTGAAGGCTCTGATGCCCTATTAAAATGTGGTGAGGCTCTGATGCCCTATTAGAATGGGCTAAGCTTGTCAACACTCTGCTCTACAGTATACTCACATCTCATATGATTATGTATTATTCACGGTTTATATTACTGTCACTTGCACACCAAAGACCTCCAGCCTTACCTCCTGTTCCTCCCTCCTCCTCAGATGAAGGTACGATCCAGATCCACAGTGCCAACTATGGTCGCCGTGACCAGCTAGTGTGTTCCTTTAATCGGCTCGCTAACCAACTAGCCAACACCAACTGCCTCAGCCAATCCACCACTGCCAGTAAGGTGGAAAAGAGGTACTGAAACCTGCAGTGTGTACTATTAGAAATACTGTAGTGTTAACCTCTACCTGTAGAAACATGACTAGCGTTAACCTGTACCTGTCGTTGACACAGGTGTGATGGGAAGAGCGAGTGTAACGTCCCGGCGTCCAGTTCTCTGTATGGCGATCCCTGTATAGGAACCTACAAGTACCTGGATGTGGCTTACACCTGTGGCTAAACGTGAGGCACGCACACACGACTGGGAAGTAGAATGCTGGGACTGACTGTTTTGTCTTGCAGGAGATCTTCTCTGAGGAACAAAGACCAGAGACTTCTGGGATATCTTCCTCTTCATTGGCTGGATGTGTCTTTCCTGGCCTCTCCTCCTTTTTTAAGTCTCAATTGAGTGTAAAACATATGTAAACTGCATGTTTCCACGTAAAGTTCAAGATTTGTAAATCAAATGTATTTTGTCATAGGCATAATTTGTGTGTAGTAAAAAAATACTAAATGAGGCCTTCTGGAGCTTTATTCCTCGTGCTGCAGCAAGGCACGGTCAGGAGGACTCATGGAGAAATGAAACATTAACCCAAAAAATTAACTTCATTTCAAATAACATTACCATAATACTCTGCATTTTGTGTAATGTAGCTCAGTTGGTAGAGCATGGCGCTTGCTACGACAGGGTTGTGGGTTCGTTTCCCACGGGGGGCCTGTATGAAAATGTATGCACTCACTAAGTCGCTCTGGATAAGAGCGTCTGCGAAATGACTAAAATGTAAAAAATGTGCACTAAAGTATTTCTTCAAAACAATGTTGATTTTTCTGAATTGAGGTTGTGGGTCTGGATTAAACTAAGCAGCAAAAGACAAGACTTGGTGTGTCTTCTTCAATATTACGAAACAATGCCACACACTTAATGCTTTATTTGAATCCACAAATTACATTATGTTAAACATTTCAAAGGTCTTGGATACATGGGCACTTAAGGAAACAATAAGCACATTCTTCTGCATAAAATATGGCAAAGAAATAAACTTTGTCCTGAATACAAAGTGTTAGGTTTAGGGCAAACACAACACATTACTGAGTACCAGTCTTCATATTTTCAAGCATGGTGGTGGCTGCTTCATGTTGTGGGTATGCTTGTCATCGGCAAGGACTATGGAGGTTTTTTTAGGATACAAATTAATGGAATAGCTAAGCACAGGCAAAATCCTAGAGGAAAACCTGGTTCAGGGAGACAAATTCGCCTTTCAGCAGTACAATAACCTAAAACAAGGCCAAATATACACGAGTTGCTTACCAAGACGACGTTGGTTCCTGAGTGGCCTAGTTAGTTTTTCAAGTCGATTTAAGTCAAAACTATGGCAAGACTTAAATGGCTGTCTAGCAATGGTCAACAACCAATTTGACAGAGGTTGAAGAATTTTAAAAGTAGTGCGCAAATATTGTACAATCCAGGTATGCAAAGCTCTGACTTACCCAGAAAGGCTCACCGCTGTAATCGCTGCCAAAGGTGATTCTACCATGTATTGACTCAGGGGTGTGAATACTTATGTAAGTTAGATATTTCAGTATTTCATTTAATACATTTGCAAAAAAAGTGTAGATAGGTGAGATTTTTAAGAAATCCATTTTGAATTCAGGCTAACCCAGTGGAATAAATCAAGGTATACGAATGCTTTCTGAATGTCACGGTCGCCGGTAAGAGATGAGGACCAAGGCGCAGCGTTGCAGACGAACATACTCTTTATTTATGAAACACGATCAAAAAACAACAAAACGATAACGTGACAGTCAATGGTCAAACACAAACCAACACGAACAAGAACCCACAAACACAAAGGGAAAAACAGACAGTTTAAATATGGCTCCCAATCAGAGACAACCAGCCACAGCTGACACTCGTTGCCTCTGATTGGGAGTCACTCAGGCCAACATAGAAATAAACAAACTAGAACTCCCAACATAGAAATAGAATACATAGATCTACACACCCTGGCTCAACATAACAGTGTCCCCAGAGCCAGGGCGTGGCACTGTACACACTGAGACCTGAGTTATTGTAGCATCTGTCACTAACTCACTGTCCAACCCAGCAGTATGAACAGAAGCGCAAACTGAAGAGGAAGAAAATGTTCAGCAACTCTTTCCAGTTGTCCATTCAGAATTGACCGGGACTTGGCGTCCACAGGAGATGGTAGTCCACACATACACGTGGACACAGGACTTCAAGGGCAAAAGTGCAATTGCAAAAGCAGTGGAGTGCTCCTATTTACAGTGGACAACAATATATACATTCATAAACTTCATCCCACTTTAGATCAGAACTGAATGTAGCCAAAATCAGGCCAAAACACAATGAAATGCTCAAATTGACTCCCACACAACTAAGAGGACAGGGCAAGCAGTCACTGTTCCTGTTATATCTAGCCTAGCTGTAGAAGAACGGACATCTGCACAGTTTCACATTGTACATCACTCTGTCATTTAATGACATGTGCCACACATTCTGACAACCCATTCATCCGTAAAGCAGCACACTGTCGTAAACCATAACAACGTACAGTACGACGTACAGCACGTCGTACCATACATAACAGTTCCATTCACAGACCGCCATGAGACAGACCAGCCTGCTTGAATAGAAAGGTTTCCCTCCACAAACCTGGGGTATACCATCAAAGCCAAAACACAGGGATGTTGGACGGTAAATTATTATTCAATGTAAACAGGCAATAAACATCACTTCACGCATTACCTTCAACTCACAAAACCAAACGGTACACAAAGAATATTAGATGTGGCGATAAATCAAATTTTGTAACAGGAAAACTACTGTGAAAGCTGGTTTTCATCTGAATCTATAAAAGCTCTTCCCCTAAATCTGTTCTGATATCACCTGACTTACAATTCCTTCGGAAAGTATTCCACTTTGTTACGTTACAGCCTTAATCTAAAATGGATTTACATTTTAAAAATCCTCAGCAATCTACACACAATACCCCATAATGACAAAGTGAAAACAGGTTTTTAGAATTTTTGGCAAATTTATAAAATAAAATAAAACAGAAATACCTTATTTACATAAGTATTCAGACCCTTTGCTATGAGACTCGAAATTGAGCTCAGGTGCATCCTGTTTCCTTTGATCATCCTTGAGATGTTTCTACAACTTGATTTGGAAAGGCACACACTTGTCTATAAAAGGTCTCACAGTTGACAGTACATGTCAGAACAAAAACAAAGCCATGAGGTCGCAGGAATTGTCCGTAGAGCTCAGAGACAGGATTGTGTCGAGGCACAGATCTGGGGAAGGGTACCAAAACATTTCTGCGGCATTGGAGGTCCCCAAGAACACAGTGGCCTCCATCATTCTTAAATGGAAGAAGTTTGGAACCAGGGAGAAGGGCCTTGGTCAGGAAGGTGACCAAGAACCCGATGGTCACGCTGACAAAGCTCTAGAGTACCTCTGTGGAGATGGGAGAACCTTCCAGAAGAACAACCATCTCTGCAGCACTCCACCAATCAGGCCTTTATGGTAGAGTGGCCAGACAGAAGCCACATCTCAGTAAAAGGCACATGACAGCCCGCTTGAAGTTTGCCAAAAGCCACCTAAAGACTTTCAGACCATGAGAAACAAGATTCTCTGGTCTGATGAAACCAAGATCGAACTCTTTGGCCTGAATGCCAAGCGTCACATCTGGAGGAAACCTGGCACCATCCCTACAGTAAGCATCGTGGTGGCAGCATCATGCTGTGGGGATGTTTTTCAGCGGCAGGGACTGGGAGACTAGTCAGGATCGAGGGAAAGATGAACGGAGCAAAGTACAGAGAGAATCTTGATGAAAAACTGCTCCAGAGCCCTCAGGAACTCAGACTGGGGCGAGGGTTCACCTTCCAACAGGACAACAACCCTAAGCACACAGCCAAGACAACGCAGGACTGGGTTCGGGACAAGTCTCAATGTCCTTGGGTGGCCCAGCTAGAGGCCGGACTTGAACCCGATCTAACATCTCTGGAGAGACCTGAAAATAGCTGTGCGGCAACACTCCCCATCCAACCTGACAGAGCTTGAGAGGATCTGCAGAGAACAATGGGAGAAACTCCCCAAATATAGGTGTGCCAAGCTTGTAGCGTCATACCCAAGAAGACTTGAGGCTGTAAGGTGCTTCAACAAAGTACTGAGTAAAGGGTCTGAATACTTATGTAACTATGATTTCAGTATTTAAAAATAACAAATGGATTAGCAAAAATGTCTAAACCTGTTTTTTGCTTTTCCATTATGGGGTATTGTGTGTAGGTTGATGAGGGGGGAAAAACAATGTAATCAATTTTAAAATAAAGTTGTAACCTAACAAAATGTGGAAAAAGTCAAAGGGTCTGAATACTTTCCGAATGCACTGTGTGTGAGGAGTGTATCACTTTCAGAATCAGTGAAGAGGTTGGTTGGTTGGGAGAACTGTCTACGCTAGGTTATTCCAGGGAAAGCAACAGGAGACTAGGCGAAGCTATGCAGCAAATGCCTGATCCATTCCTGTCTGTCTGTCTGTCTACGTTGTGAAGGTATTTCTGTCCCCCTTTAGGCTTTCTGAAGCCAGAATGAGAGAAAGAGGGATTAGACTGAGATGTCATAAACGAGACCAGGAAATATCAGAGTCAACTGAGCACGCCCCCATTCTCAACGACGGGGCTGTAGTGGAACAGGTTGAGAACTTCAAGTTCCTTGGTGTCCACATCACCAACAAACTATCATGGTCCAAACACACCAAGACAGTCGTGAAGAGGGCACGACAAAGCATATTCCCCCTCAGGAGACTGAAAAGATTTGGCATGGGTCCTCAGATCCTCAAAAAGTTCTACAGCTGCACCATCGAGAGCATCCTGACTGGTTGCATCACTGCCTGGTCTGGCAACTGCTCGGCCTCCGACCGCAAGGCACTACAGAGGGTAGTGTGTACAGCCCAGTACATCACTGGGGCCAAGCTTCCTGCCATCCAGGACCTCTATACCAGGCGGTGTCAGAGGAAGGCCCTCAAAATCGTCAAAGACTCCAGCCACTCTAGTCATAGACTTCTCTCTGCTACCGCACGGCAAGCGGTACCGGAGCGCCAAGTCTAGGTCCAAAAGGCTTCTCAACAGCTTCTACCCCCAAGCCATAAGACTCCTGAACAGCTAATCATGGCTACCCGGACAATTTGCACTGCCCCCCCCCCCCACCCCCACCCTGTCCCCCTTTTTTTACTCTGCTGCTACTCTGTTTATTATTTATGCATAGTTACTTTAACTCTACCCACATTACCTCGACTAGCCGGTGCCCCCGCACATTGACTCTGCACCGGTACCCCCCTGTATATAGCCTCCCTACTGTTATTTTATTTTACTGCTGCTCTTTAGTTATTTGCTTTTATTTGTTTTTGCTTAACACTTTTTTTGTACTTTGCATTGTTGGTTAAGGGCTTGTAAGTAAGCATTTCACTGTAATGTCTACACCTGTTGTATTCGGCGCATGTGGCAAATAAAATTGGACTGTTGCCATTGTTTCCGTCAGATCCATTCATTGGGAGTTCAATTTGGCTTCCAATGCCGATATACTTCCTGGATAATCTTCAGATTGATGACATCACTGTCTAATCCTTCATCTCATTCTAGCTCTGTAACCAGAAAGTTTGGGGACGACCCAAAGGCAAAAATACAATCTGTTTTTAATTTGCATCATTGATTTATTTATTATGTAACTTATTCAGGCAAAATGTTATCAATCCATGTTCAAATTGTATTGTAAAAAAACATTAAGAAATTGAACGTCTTAATAGATTTCCCATCCACTGTCTCGTTGTCTTGTGTCTGATCAGGATCTTCCAGTAAATGTCCTTACTGGAGGTGATTTTGACAGCAAATGAAAATCATTGTTAAGAAAAAGGGATCATACATTGCAACCAATGAAAGCTACATTGCTCAGGAGAAGGGAACATTAACTTAATAATTTGCTCATTCTCCATTAGTTGCAATATGACTGGTAATCAGTGGTGGAAAAAGTACCCAAATCTCATACTTGAGTCAAAGTAAAGATACCTTAACAGAAAATGTCACCCAGTAAAATACTACTTCAGTCAAAGTATTTGTTTTTAAATATACTTAAGTATCAAAAGTAAAGGTATTAGTAATTTAAAATTCCTTATATTAAGCAAACCAGACGGCAAAAAAATTATTTATTTATGGATAGCCAGGGTCACACTCCAACACTCCAACATAATTTACAAACAAAGCATTTGTGTTTAGTGAGTCCGCCAGATCAGAGGCGTTAGGGATGACCAGGGATGTTCTCTTGATAAGTGTGTGAATTGAACCATTTTCTGGCCTGCTAAGCATTCAAAATGTAACGAGTACTTTTGGGTGTCAGGGAAAAATGTCGGAGAAAAAAGTACATAATTTTCTTTAGGAATGTAGTGAAGTAAAAGTTGTCCAAAATATAAATAGTAAAGTACAGTACAGTACTTAAGTAGTACTTTAAAGTATTTTTACCTAAGTACTTTACACCCCTGCTGGTAATACAAAAAGTTAAGAATATTTCTGGACATTTCAATGTAGCTTCCACACACGTACATTACTCCTACTAAAGCTCACCCAGGTAAGTGGATCATCTAAATTTAGAGTTGATTATGAGGTTGAAGCCAAACAGAGGATTTATTTTGGTGAGTTCAGGAGTAGGACTACTTACTAAGTCACAAAATCTGACCCCAAATTCAATATATCGCATTATTAACTATTTATAGTAATGGATTAATCAAATATTCATTGATACTAATAAATGCTGTTTAAATAACCATGAAACATTTATAACTTCCACATGTCTTGATTGAGAGTTTCCAGAATATTATCAGTCATCTTGTACTCACATAAACGTATGTGTAAGGTAATGAACTCATCAAGGCGGCTTGTAGCCTATTGCTAAGACGTGAATGACTGAAAGTAGCCTATATCATCTAATGCAGGGTTTTTAAAAACTTTTCTTGCCAAAGGACCCCCACCCAGGCAAACCGGCAACCAAGGGATCCCCATCATATATTATCCAGGCTCTGTCGTAGCCTGCCGCGACCGGGAGACCCATGGGGCGGCGCACAATTGGCCCTGCGTCGTCCAGGGTAGGGGAGGGAATGGCCGGCAGGGATGTAGCTCAGTTGGTAGAGCATGGCGTTTGCAGCGCCAAGGTTGTGGGTTCGATTCCCATGGGGGGCCAGTATGAAAAATTAAAAAAGAATGTATGCACTCACTAACTGTAAGTCGCTCTGGATAAGAGCGTCTGCTAAATGACTAAAATGTAATGTAAATGTAATATATTAGCAAAAAAAAAATGAATAGATTTGGTAGATAGTTTAGTTATTTTGACCTCCCCACAGTTCATTGGAAGAGAAAGAGTAAACAGTATCTTAGCAGCAGAGAGAAAATGTTGCTGTTTTAAAGTTAATTTCCAGCAATTCTATACAGTTTGGCATGGAGCTGAGAGACAATTTTTCAGTTTTAAAGCTAATTACCTGCAATTCTATGCATTTTGCCATGGCTAATGCTGTGTTCCTCTGCTCAAACATTATAACAAAAGTCAATTAAGAGGCACGTACCATGAATGCCGTTTTTTTCTTCTGATTCTTCCTGACTGTGTAGCTTTTATTTGATTGTTCGTTCTGAAATATGTTTTCTGCATGCTTTCTATCTGGTTTTGGTCGTTTAAGTTGACACTGAAACTGTTTTTCCATCCTCAAAATTACCGCTTAGATGATTGTCGTTAAAAACCTTGTGACATTTTAGGTAAATATTACCATACCAATAAAGTGTGTTTGATTGATTAGGGTCCCAGTGATGTAAGCATGGCATGTACACTTCGTCGTCGGCCAAATTTGTGGCACCCAGCTCATGCCCGGGAGGCGGCCCGTTTCCAAAACGAATGCAATCAATGCTTACCCGGTTCACCTGGGCCATTAATAGAATTCCCTCAAGCAAAAATCAGCCCACGGCTGAAAGTAATTGGGGACCCCTGGCATAGGATATAATGCGCATTTATACCAGAGTACGCTCCTTTTAGAGAAACAAGCCAGCTCAAGGTGAGATGATCAAACAACTTGAAATAATCGAAGTTTACACCTGTAATAGGTCCAGTAAAGAAACAACAAAGGACATAGTCAATAGTGTAAATTATGTTGAAATATGATAACTGGCGATTGCAGTATTGAAATGGCAATACCGTCTTGCGATTCACCCACATAGGCTATGGGAAGACAGGCGCATGAAAACTGGGGCAGGCCGGGGGTTCCCCGTTATAATTTAAGTATTGCATGCATATCATCGCATTTGACAGGATACTTTGGCAATGACAAACTGAATCTGAGATCAATAAAACGGTATTGTCTTGAATCCATCAATAGCAGGCCTAGGTGTGTGGAGACACGCACATTGTAGGCTACAATATGAGGAAAGTTGTCCTAAAAATGCTTTAGTTTCAGTGGCTCACCCATTGACGGGCAGTTCACTCGCCGGTGATGGCGGATATGTTCGTGCCTAAAAGCCTATCGGTCTTGTTTTACTTTGTAAAACAATATTTGGGGGTTGTCGATCAAATATTTTTGTGGCCTGCAGTGTTCTCTTTTTTTCAGCAAGAGCCATTGGCTTTCAACCAGTGTTTTCCCGCGATTGTATTTGACATATTGGGAAAGTCCTGTATGCTGTTAACTGACAGATTTGCAGCGCGTTCCTGACTTTATGCTATGCCTTGCTGAATTTATGCTATGCCTTGTTATTGGGCTACACACAATCCACAGCTAGGCTATAAAAAAAAAGATACTATTGATCCTCTGGCTAAATTCTAGGCTCATGGTGTAGTAGGCTATTCGGAATTATTTAATTTATTTCTGAACAGACAGCAGTAACTCTAAATTTGACAGATTTACTTCAATTTATCACGGGTGCTGCAGCTCCTACAGAACCCTTCGCGCGGCTATTATTCTATAAGGAAATGCATGATTAAGTGCAACGCCGGAAAGGAGTTGCTGACTCATAAGAGGCAACTCAAATGAACTTTGATCGCTTTTATTACACTTTTTGGTAGTGCTAATTATTTTTGAAGTAGTTATTTGGGTTGAATACAGTATTACAAATAAAACTAACATTCCCATGATGGTAGTGACTGCCCATTACAGATGATCAAGTAACTAACCCTAATTTATTCACATTACTTCACTTTTTCAGTTGTATATTACATTTGGTTTATTTCACTTTATTTCATTCCAAGTCAACTCATCTCTATAGAGCTGCTGCATATGCTGTCTGACAAAATCACTATTTTGTATTTCTTTAAAGTAATTAAGGCATACTTTTGACTGCTGAATAACAACTATCAATCACTTAGCTCATGTATTTTTAGGTTGAGATACCTAGCGAAGCAACAGCGGCTCTCTATATCCCCTCAAGATCAAGCATTCTTCTGCCTCTTCTGTAACAGGAATAAAAGAAACGCATACCGTAGATGCGCAATGGATTATGGTCATTGTAGTTATTTACTATGTTTTATGCGCTAAGCTATGTAGAATATTGGCCTGTTGGAAACTACAACTCCCTACTACATTTCACAGTTCAGGTTGGATCTGATTTATCTCCAGAGAAACTGTGCGATGTCCGCATTGAGCTCACAGAAAAAAACTGAAAATGGAATTCAAATAATGGCACTGACACGGGTCTATTAGTTTGAAAACTGAAAAATAACAGACATTTCGGTTAATTGCTCAGCACTCATTTTTACATTGCAAAAAGTGAATAATTGTTCTTGCCAGGAGGTACTGGAAATAGGTTCCTGAATGAAACAGTCCAAAACTGAACGATGCCATCGGGCTCAAATTAAGCACTGGTTAAATTCTCTCACTATCTGAGAATTAACTAAATGTTTGTGGTCCTCTGTAGCTCAGCTGGTAGAGCACGGCGCTTGTAACGCCAAGGTAGTGTGTTCGATCCACGGGACCACCCATACACAAAAAAAAAATGTATGCACGCATGACTGTAAGTCGCTTTGGATAAAAGCGTCTGCTCAATGGCTTATTATTATTATATTATTTATGGACACAATCAGTATTGAGTTACATAATCACGGGTACATTTACACCCAGTGAAAATAAAACACAACGATAACTAAAATGGGTTTCATGCCATGGTGATTGCATAAAGGGAGGACAGCACATCACACACAACTTCTGGTTTGAGCTGGCGTGAGCGTTTAGTTGTGTGTTGCCAATATGACTGCTAATCTGCTGTGCTTTGTGTTCCTGGTTGATGCTTTGCAAACAAGGATCTGTTCTTGGCGAGTATCAAATGTTAATCAGGTGTATTTGGCCAGGTGACCATCCGTAGCATCTTACCTGTTACTACCACACCTGAACCAGCTACTACCACACCTGTATACAGAATCATGCTCCTTTTAAGACTGACTGCGTTCACCTGTGAGTATACTGAATTGTAACATATGTATTTGCATTCCAGTATTTTCTGATGGAGATTCTTTAGTGGACTATGAGATAAAACTGGTTTAATCACGAACATAGTTAGAATTCTTTGTTGCTAGGCAAATAAGTTAATTGGGTCATTTCACTGTGTGGGTGAAGTGGGAATCTGAACTAGGGTTGAATTGCTCACTCTTACTTAAATCCATGGCTGTCCTACTTTATCAGAGACTGAAACCAGACTGTGGCCTTTTGCCTCTCTCCTCAAACAAAGTGGACAGAGTTCAGGCTAAACCTTTCTCTCCTGGGCTATCTTCTTGATTGATTACAGCATGATGGGGTGGGGTTTGAAAGATTTAAGTATGGACCTGTCATGTTCAACAATCAGTCTTCAGGTCAAGCCCGGGAGAGCCGGGGTTGAACAGAGTTTAAACTAAACATGAGTGTTTTTGCAAGATAAGGGATTGATTGTATTACTATTGATTCTGAACTGAATGAAAGTTGAATTTAGCCGCCATCATAGACAAAGGAAGTGGGCGGAGCAATAAAGAGCGGGAAACTGAAGAGGGAGGGATTTTAAACTCGGTGTGTGTGAAGGAGACTATATAGCTAGGGAAGAGAGAGGGGGCCTAATCTGCAGATTAGCCTGGCTTTGTTGAAATTTTTATAAAGTCATTATTGATTCCACAAAAACTCTGGAAGAACTTTATTAAAAATCAAAGTATAGTGATTATTTTCCACAACATAATTGGCGACCACGAAGGGACCTGTTAGAGATCTTTGAGTGCTTTGCCATCGGAGGAGGTTTTGACGAATCACACAGAATCAGTGGCCACTGTTAAATAAAGGTAAGCGACGTACTTACTATTAGCATAGAACTGTGATTCGATCAAGCTGAATCTGAGGGTGGGGTACGGAAGTGTTCTCTCCAGCATCAAGGACCAAATTTAGGAAAAGTACAGAGTTTTTGTTGGAATGAGAAATAAGCATTCATGCAATGTTATTGTTAAGTGTCATTAAGTTAAATCCTGTGGTACTGCTGTGGAGCGCTAGGGTTAGCACTCCAGAGGACTGAACGGGCAGGTGGCTAGCCAAGAGAACTTTGATTTTTAATATAGTGATTATTTCCCACAACATTTCCAGATGTTTCTAAATTTGTCAGTTTGTATTTGAAAGTAATTGAAGTCCAATATAAACAGTATGACCCAGGTCTAGTATACAGCATCCTGTATTATCTGGGGACTAGGTGCTGTTCCATGTCTGTCTATACTCTGTACCATACTATATACTGTACACTATACTTACTGTATATGCTGTACACTACTTCTCCTGTAAAGAATTGCAAAGAAGAGACTGACCAAGGTTAGAAAAGCTGAACTAGCTGTGATGTTTTTCAGTGCTGGCTGCAGCTTGCTGTACACTACCGGCTGCAGGTACGTGTGGGTAATAGTGTGTGTGTGCGCGTCTACATTGAATAAAAATATAAACGCAACAAGATTTTACTGAGTTACAGTTAATATAAAGAAATCGGTAACTTGAAATAAATAAATTAGGCCCTAATCTATGGATTTCACATCACTGGGCAAGGGGAGCCAGGCCATTGGGGAGCCAGGCCCAGCCAATCAGAATGAGGTTTTCCCCACAAAAGGGATTTATTACAGACAGAAATACCTGTAAGGTGGATGGATGTTAGATTAATTTGTATTTTAAGAATAATGACTAAAGGATTTCACCCCAAATACAGTATAAATGTGTAAACTGTGTTAGAATTATCAACCCACTAACAGAGGGGGGTGGGACTAAACATTCCAGGGTGAAGGAGAAAGGTGGAAACTGTTTAAGAAAGCCTCCTAAAGGTGGGCGGAGCAAAGTGCCTTTGTGTGTCAAGAGGTATAAAACAGGAGTGTATGGGTTTTGGCGCCAGAGCTCTCCATGAATAAAAATACAGATCATTCTTGCTGGTTGTGGACCTTGAATCATTTATGATTAAAACCAGAGCCTTACAACCTCTGGTAATGATTCAAGCTTAGGTTGAATTAGAGATAGAAATTCTCTTAACAATGGATTATCTTGGCAAAGGAGAAATGCTCACTAACAAGGATGTAGATGCATTTGTGCACAACCATTTGAGAGAAATAAGCTTTTTGTGCATATGGAAAATGTATGCGATTTATTTCAGCTCATGAAACATGGGACCAACACTTTGTTGCTTTTATATTTTTGTTCAGTTAATGTGATAATTGTTTCTCACTCAGCAACTAGAGTGGTCACCTGTGACAATGGAGACAACGTCCAGTTCCTGAGCTGTGGTACGAACACACCCACTCTACCCTGATGGTCTCTCTGTAGTGCTGTCTGTCTTTTTACCTGTTCTTTTTCTTTCCCTGCTAGATTCTGGAGTGATCTTCATTGAGAGAGCTCTGTACTGACGGAACCACCTGCAGAGAAGGACGACCTGCCAACCAGCTGACTAACACAGTGTTCACAGACGGGCGCCCTTGAGGTCCTCTCACAGAGGTACTCACACACCAAGTGTTTATTTGATAGACAGGCTGGGATTCAGTCAGGGGTGCATTATTGAAAAGCACATCGCAGTATCGCCAATGTCCCTTTTTAAAGCCAATTTAATTTTCTTAAAGCCAACACTGCAGATGTCTGCTTTAAATGTCAAGCGCTTCATGCTTGTTGACCACTCTTTTGATTAAATCCCAGCCATCGCTCATCTTACCTCCTGATATCCCCAGGTGCAATGGGAAACGGGTGTGTGAAGTGAACACTGAAGTCTTCCGTACTTCTGACCCCTGTGTCGGAATCTACAAATACCTGGAAACCACCTACACCTGCATCCTAGCAAGTCAGTCGGTCTCTATATAATAATGATACACCAGGCTAATGTGTGTCTGCTATGAAAAGGTGTCTTTATTTATGTCTGCCCAGCAGTGGCCAGTGTGGTGTGTAACTCCTGTTTGTCCACTCTTTGCAGCACGCAGCATCACGTGTGAAGGCTCTGATGCCCTATTAGAATGGGCTAAGCTTGTCAACACTCTGCTCTACAGTATATTCTCCTATTTCATATATATATATATATATATATATATATATATATATATATATATATATATATATATATATATATATATATATATATATGAGAGCACAGTATTACATACTATTTATCTTAGTCACTAGCACACACCAAAGACCTCCAGCCTTACCTCTCCTCCTCATCTCCCTCAGATGAAGGTACGATCCAGATCCACAGTGCCAACTATGGTCGCCGTGACCAGCTAGTGTGTTCCTTTAATCGCCCCGATAACCAACTAGCCAACACCAACTGCCTCAACCAATCCACCACCGCCAGTAAGCTGTCAGAGAGGTACTGAAACCTGCAGTGTGTACTATTAGAAATATTGTAGTGTTAACCTGTACCTGTAGAAATACATGACTAGTGTTAACCTGTACCTGTTGTTGACACAGGTGTGATGGGAAGAGCCAGTGTGACGTCCCAGCATCCAGTTCTCTGTATGGAGATCCCTGTGTAGGAACCTACAAGTACCTGGATGTGGCTTACACCTGTGGCTAAACGTGAGGCGCACATGCTAATGCACGCACACACGACTGGGAAGTAGAATGCTGGGGCTGACTGTTTTTGTCTTGCAGAAGATCTTCTCTGGGGACCATAAAGACCAGAGACTTCTGGGATATCTTCCTCTTCATCGGGTGGATCTCTTTCCTGTCCTCTCCTCTTCCTCAAATCTCAAAATTGAGCAAAATCTATGTAGTTTCCATGTAAAGTTCAAGATTTGTCAATCACATTGATTCTGTATTTTGTCATAGGCATAATTTACAATCAAATCTGTGTAGGAACATTATCTAAAAGCAAGGTGCAGTCAGGAGGACGCATGGAGAAATAAGACATTAACCCCCTAAATAAACTCTTATTTTAATAACATTGTGACATATTTTGTGTACTGAAGCGTTTCTTCAAAACAATGTTGATTTTCTGAACTGAGGTGGTTGGTCTGAATTAAACTAAACAGCATAAAGATGACTGTCTTTTGTTCAATATGACATCACACAAACCTTAAATATGTTTTATCATACATTACATCAAGAAGGATTCATGTATCAAAGGTCTTGGATACATGGACACTCAATGATACAGAAAGCACATTCTTCTTCATACAGCTAGGCTGCCGATCACAGCTGAAATGGCGCAGTACCTCACTAGTTACTTTGTTTTAGTCTTAGGCAGGCCTGCAATCTGAAGCCAGGTACTGTAAGTCTATGTGGCCCATACTGCCAAATATCAGTGTTACTAACTTATATCCAAGGCTGTCCACGTGTGATATGAGGGGCTGGTAATTTAGAGGCTTGTCAGCAAAAGCCTGCTCCTTGTAACAGTCAAATAAGCAGCACACTTCCAAAATAAGCACTGGCCTCAGAGCAGCACGTTTCCACACTGAGACCTGAGTTACTGTAGCATCTGTCACTACCTCACTGGCCAACCCAGCAGCATGAACAGAAGAGGAAGAAAACGTTCAACACTCCCACACAACTAGGAGGACAGCGCAAACAGTTACTGTTCCATTTACAGCCCGTCATGCGACAGACCAATCCGCTTGAATAGAAAAGTTTCCCTTCACAAACCTTGGCTATACCAACAAAGCAAAAACACAGGGATGTTGGACGGTAAATTAATATTAAATGTAAACAGCCAAAACACAACTTCATGCATCACCTTCAACTCACAAAAAGGAAACAGACATAAACAAAACAATGTTATACAAAGAACATTAGATGCGGCCATACATCAACATGTAACGCTAGCGGAACACCAGTGAACAATGAATGCACCCCATAGAAAAGGGTTCCCCAATAGGCTGCCCATGGGACAAATACCGCCCAAGGGTGATTTTATTTGGCCCCCTCCCAAGTTTTCTGAGTAAAATAATAATTTTCGTTGCTGGACATAAAATACTGTAAAATCACCAGGAAATCAGCTCAACGTGATTTTAATTGAGGAAATCTGTTCCAAAGTATTCCCACACATAAATAGAGAGGCATATGTGATCTTATCCCACTGTACTCAAGGTTTGAAATTATTCTGTTTTTATCAAATAATATATGTTTGTGACTCTTGCGGTCAAATCGCAGTGTACTAATTATTTATAACTGTGTACCGGCCCCACGAACATCCGCTCAAGGAGGGAGTTCTATTAACCTGAGTCGCGGTGCACAGGTCTATGGCCTGTGACGAGACCGGGCAAAAGCAGTGAGGGAGGAGCGCCATCCTCAAACGGAACAGAAATCTGTGCCGCTCGGTCATGTTGTCAACAAGGCAGCATAGTGCATCGTTTCAGAAACATGCATCTCTTTTCCATAAAATATGTTCACATTTTCAAACTAGTTTTCATTGGGAAGGCATACCAAGTGTTTTTATCAAAAACAATCACTTTTGCATGTGAAAACACAGAATCCTACTCAACCTATGTGAATTTTGTTTTAATCCAACTTCTAATGAGGGGATTCGATTATCTGGCCTGGTTTACCCCGGTGAGAGGAGTTTGCACCGGGTGAAAAGTGATTGCATTCGTTTTAGAACCGGGCTGCCTCTTGGGCGTGAGCCAAGTGCCTGTTCAAAGTCCACGGTGAAGTCGGCTCAAAACAAAAGTGATGTAGCCTAAATTAAGTAATGGGTAGGATTCTGTGTTATCACATGCAAAAGTGATCTGCCTTCCCAATGAAAACTAGGCTGATAATTCAAACATATATTTTATGCAGCGGGTGCACCGCGGCTCAGGTTAATAGAACTCCCTCAGTGATGGGAAGTTCGGCTCTTTTTATTGACTCTGATCTTTTCAACCCGTTCAGTCAAAATAACAATCTTTCAACCAATTTCGTTAATTTGAGTCAGTAATGCAGTGAGCAAGCAGGACCCCCTACCGACGAAAGAGTCATGATTCAACAAGCCTCTCTTCACATGTCATTCACATTGTTTAAAGCACACTGTTACAAGTCTCAGTCACAAATGACAGCTCCAATGGTGAGCACACTTGTTGATTGCTAGGCATACAAATAAGATCATTTTGGTTCTATAAAGCTGTGTCCATCATAACATTCCATAATCAATTAATTGCATTTATTCTTGCACCATGCGATCAATGATCAGTTCTAAAAAATATAAAATATTCTCTCATAATCTATTTTCCTGCGCGAATATATGACAGACAGTTGTTGGTCAGAACACGTCTCTTGAGCCGCTGAGCCTGAGGAGTGTGTATAAATCCTGCTGTAGGTATCATTGCGGCCAGCAGGTCAAATGAATGACTAAAATGAACAAGTCACACAGAAAAACTAATCATGACTCGCGAGTCAGTAAAAAGAACAAATCGTTCGCGAACTGCACATCACTAATGCAGATCCATCACTATTCTAGTTGTAACCATCAAAGCCATAGACTCATTCACAGGCTTGCAGATCACAGGCTAACACCACCATCTGTTGTATCACACACACCACTTCTAAATCATTAACATGTCAAAGCCTTTTGTTGATAAGTCCAGCTCAACAGTGGAGGCTCCTCAGAGGAGGAAGGGGAGGACCATCCTCCTCAGTGAATTGTAAAAATTGTAAAACATTAAAAAAGTTATCATTTTTAGATAAAACTATACAAAATATAACCACGTCACCAAATAATTGATAAAACCCCACTATTTCACAATGAAGGTCTACAGTAGTCTCAACGGCACTCTGTAGGGTAGCACCATGGTGTAGCCGGAGGACAGCTAACTTCCATCCTCCTCTGGGTACATTGACTTCAATACAAAACCTAGGACGCTCATGGTTCTCACCCCCTTCCATATACTTACACAGTAATTATGACAACTTCCGGAGGACGTCCTCCAACCTATCAGAGCTCTTGCAGCATGAACTGACATGTTGTCCACCCAATCTAGTACTGAAAGCACAAGCTACAGCTAGCTAGTTGAGTAGTTCACTCAAAGAGAGAGAAATACAATAGTTGAACAGTTTTGGACGAATTCATTTCTTCCAAAATGAGAGAAGCAAGAGAGAGATAGAGATTTCGTTTTTTTTTTTTTTTCAGTTTCACTTACTTAGCTAGAAAATGCAGCTAGCTAGTTTACCCTACTCAAACACCCTGCTCAAACAGAGAGATGCTATGTTAGCTAGCTGGCTATGACTATCCAACACAACACTAGAACTCTTCCAAGTCATGGTAAACCTTTGGTTTTACTAATTTATTGCCACCGGGGCCTGCCAGTGTAAGTGCTAAACTGCTTACTGACTATTCACTGTAACGTTACTGCATGACTGTAGTGGGTTACTAACGCATTAGTTCTATTAGCTATGTTGACTATGACGTTACTTTAGCTAATATGGTGACAACAATGTAGGCTGTGTAGCGGTTGTGATATGGTTTGGCTTGGAAAGGTTTTTTCGCCTGGTCACATACTGTACAGCTGATGTGTTGTGCATTGAAGTCCACAAGCGAAGGGGAAAGGTGAGAGGAGGAGAGCGCATAGATGCGAGAAGGAATACAATGTGGCTGCTATGAAAGTGAACTGTGTTTACGCGTGATCAGGGGTGTATTCATTCTGCCAATTCTGTTGAAAAACATTTCTCAAACGGAAGCAAACGGAACAAAACGGGGATAAACATACCTGAATTTGTCCAATAGAAACTCTTGTTTGCAACTGTTGGACTAATGATTACACCCTATATCAGCTAGATGCAGGCAAGAGTGTGCAAGGCGACATTGAATGTGTCGCTGTCTGTCCATTTGTCAATGTCTGTCACCTCAAATTTTTCTCTCAACCTGTGTACACCTACGTTGTAAACTTTAATTCATAGGCAAGGTTGTAGCAACCTCATGATGGGTATAGGTTAAATTTGAGTATCTAGTAGTAGCCTAAACCTATCGCTGTTACATTGAACTGGGTGAATGGAATATGAATGACAGTCATCCAATATGCTGTAATAGAAATAAGGCTATGTTTATGAAAATAAATATTGTCCTCCTTCATTTTAAACGGCACTGACCGCCACTGCAACTCAACCATACCCTAGAAGCATCTAGAAAGAAGACCTATCGAGAAATAAATGAAATTAGACAACACCTAATCCACCCAGGGGTAAAAAGTGTGTGTGTGTGTGTGCGTGCGTGCACGTGCAAGCGTGTGAGGGAGTGTGTGTATTCATATGGGTAAGACCAAAGCCGTGACCAGGGTGTAATGAAGGATATTGAAGGATCTTGGGTAATGGCCTCTCTCGTCTTTGCTCTCCCTCTGGGCACCCTGCGATAACCGTTTCCTGTCACGGGAATTAAAAGGAGAAAGGTGCTTCATATGTAAAGCAGCCAGCGCTGCCGAGATGGGAGATGGACCGCGTGGATTCCCTCCCTCTCTCCGTTTCTCTCTTCTCTCTTCGTTCTCTCTCTCCTTCTCTTGGGGGACTGGTGAGATGTGGGCTCAGGCTTTGATCATTGGCAGAAGGCCGCTGCGGTTCGATTTCTGTTGCGCTCCAGGGAAAGGTTTGATTTCTGTGGCGCTCCAGCGAGAGGTTTGCTGTGCAATTATAATCACTGAGAGGAGAAGCAAGAGGATGGCTAATTGCTCAAAGCCACAGTTGTACTAGCCTGTATCTTATAGCCAGCCAACATCAATACTCTTTACTCTATAGGGTACAGAATGGCGGATCAGTAGCCGTGTAGCCTGTATCATATGGCCTTATGGGATAGAAACAGTCCACATAAATACTCTTTAACACACAGAATGGCGGCTCACTACTACAGTAGCATGTGTCTTATGGTCTAATGGACCAGATCCTCTCTAGTTGCTATGTCATGGCCTTTAGTCCATATGGAACCATTCAAGACTAATATGGATTACTCTTCAGGGCTCTGAATGACGTTCCTGACCCTTAGTTTGTACATGGTACAGCCTTAGCCATATTGAAAACCCATACTGTATCATTGTAAGCGGCGGGGCATAAAACAGCTGTTCTGAGGGGAGAGTTGCCTTTGGAATGGCCGTCTGTCTGACCCCTGACCTTCTGCTTGGCCTGACCAGCTGTGGCAGAGGAGGAAAATGCTGAGCTGACTGAAAGAACAGAGACAGAGGGAGCTCACCCTGCCCTGGCTCCGGCGTCGACTGGAATATCACACTCTGCAGCGCTGTCCCCACTAACTAGACTACATGTCTTTTAGCACTGCATATAAATAATGATTTATTCAATATCCTGAAGGCCTCTTCCACATGTTGGATCCTGGAGTGTTTTTCTCCTGACCTTTGGGGAGGAAAGACCACACCTTTAAACTTTCTTCTGTTCTGATCTTGGGGAGGAAAGACCTTTAAACATTCTTCTGTTCTGATCTTGGGGAGGAAAGACCTTTAAACATCCTTCTGTTCTGATCTTGGGGAGGAAAGACCACACCTCTGAAACTGTAAGGGCAGAAACTGTACTTGGGAGAATTTTAAGAAACGATAGGCCAGCATAAAAATAAGGCTCTAGCCTGCCCCAAAACAGCTGACGTCTGGGTCTGGGTTTGTGACCAGAGGGCTCCAGGTCTCCAGCTCTGCCCTTGAGCATCTCACTAGCATCAGGTTATCTATAATTAAACATTAGTTATGTGTGAGATACAGGTAGGCTACTCTATGGGATGCTTTTTGTGTAAATGCGGCTAAGAGGCAAAGGCTAATTAGGCTAATTAGTGATGTTCCCTCTAAACTGCGTGTGTGCTTCCTCCAGGACTGCCGCACAGAAGAAATGCCATGCAGCGCAGAGATGCAAGAGATTGAACTTCACTGAGTTATAATAAAAATAATAATATGCCATTTAGCAGACGCTTTTATGCAAAGCGACTTACAGTCATGTGTGCATACATTTTTACGTATGGGTGGTCCCGGGGATCGAACCCACTACCCTGGCGTTAGAAGCGCCATGCGCCACCAATTGAGCTACAGAGAGTTCGCCCCATTAATTTGCACTAATAGAGCAACGTTTTCTCTGTTATTGAATCAAAATTATAACAGCCCCTTTTCAATGCAACAAACCAAAACAAATCTAATTTTGCAAGATTGAGTCTGTGATTTTGTTGTAGGCAGAGCCAGAGCGCAACGGAGTATAATTATATTGGTTGGGGTAGCCCACGAGCAGTCTTTCACGAGCGCTATTCAGATCAGTGCACAGAGCAGCGCGTCTGCACATTTTTATATATTCTTTGCTAGTTAGCGAGTTATTAGCCCAGTTAAAGATACTGTAACGACCCGGTATTGTGTTCTGTGTTCGTGGGTGTGTTATCGTTCTCATGGGTGCTAGCAGGGGTTAAATATGCCAGGACAGATGGAAAGGTTGGGGGGGTATGATGGGTAATCCCGCAGGGTTTTGGAATGCTTAAATAGGGGTTACGGTCTCATCTCTCTCTCTCTTCTGTTCGGGACCCTTGACTTGACATGTTATATTTGTGTACGTTCGAGGTTTAGCGGCGTGGGCTGTGGCCTGAACAATAGCCCATTCAGGAATAAACCTGTGTTCTGCCTGTACACCTGGTGCCCGTCTCTCTTTTACTTTATGACCCAGCTGGGTCATTACATTGGTGTCAGAAGTGATTTCGACCGACGGGATAGATCGAGATTAGGCGAGTTAGCTGTTTCAGTATAGGCCGTGGTTGGCTTTAGCGTGACTCGCATCTACGTTCATGATGATCGGGGCGAGGCAGAAAATTAAGGAAGAGTCGGACAAAGTGTCCGTTGTGGGCTCGGGTGTACCCGGTCGGGAGGGTCAGGCGACGACGGCTGTAGAAGAGCTGCAGAGCCACATGGCGGAAGTTAAATTGTCAGTCAGCAAGATGGCAGAACGGGCGGGTTTTCCTTCACACCGCTCGACCAGAACAGACGTCACGGCGACGGAGATATCGACGTCACCGCGTGCGGAAATGGCTGGGCCTCCTTATGTAAACAGAGATGGCAGCGCCCTATTGCCATTGGCCACGGTAGCCGCTAAACTTCCAAAGTTCAATGGACAAGGTAAATGGGAAGTTTTTTTCACTCAATTCGAGTTGTTGGCTAGAGCCGGGAGGTGGTCTGACGAGACGAAAGGGTTACAGCTTGCCCTGAGCCTGGCAGAGGAGGCGTCGGAATGCCTGCTAACGCTAGCCCCGGACGAGAGGGGCGACTACGGTGCGATAGTGGAGGCATTGGGGGGCCGTTTCGGCAACGATGCACAGCCCAACATGCTGCGGATTGAACTGAGTAACAAAAATAGACTTCAGGGGGAATCATTAAAGGCGTTGGCAAGTGGTATTCTGAGCCTGACCAGGCGGGCTTATGCAACTATGCCGATTGGGGTGCAAGACGAGCTGGCACGGGACAGTTTTATTAGAGCGCTCTCCCCCACCGAAGTGGGTAAGCATGTTCAGATGTCAGACCCAGCATCTCTGTGGGCTGCAGTGGAGATAGCCAGGAAGAGGGAGCTGATCTGGGGTGAGGGAGTGAGAGTGGAGGTTGCCAGTCAACCAGAGGTGAGAGCAGCGGCGGCCGGGGTGCCGGGGGTCACCAAACCAGAGTGGGTCGACGAGTTGGGCGGGTTAGTCAAGACCGCTTCGCTTGTCATTGAGAGGGGCTCCAGACAACATCGCAGTGTCAGCTCAACTCCCATTGTCTGCTGGGGTTGTGGCCAGCCTGGCCACATTCAGCGGGAGTGTGGCAGATTCTCCCGTCACCAGGGAAACGACAGCGGGTTCTCGCGCAGGGGGCAGCACGGGCCCACCCCTCCGCCCCCGAACCCACAGTAAGCAGAAGAGGTACCCAGCAGCGCAGGCAAGAGGGTGGGGACCTGCTTCCCCAAGGTGTAGCTGCCACCGTGTTTCCTAGTCCGGTAGTTGTGGTGGAACGTACCACCATTGGGGACTTCTGCAATGTCATCGTCAAGGTAGAGGGGGTGGAATGTTTGGCCCTGGTCGACACGGGCTCTACAGTAACCCTGGTGAGACCAGACATACTACCTGTTGGGGTGCGGGTGGAGCCGACCCTTGTCCAGCTATGGACTGTCACAGGGGAGCTAGCCCCCATGTTAGGGAAGTGTCGGTTGTCTGTGACTGTGGGGGGGAGAACTGTGGGGTGTCCGGTGTGGGTAGCAGCGGTACAGGACCCCTGTATACTGGGAATGGACTTTTTGAAAAACTGTGGGACTCTTTGAGGCTGTCGGGGGGGCCCACAGTGGGAATGTCGCCTTCGGGAGGGCCAGCAGGGGGCAGGGCTGTCCCTCCGTCTTCCTCCAAGCTTGCCGAAACTCCACTAGTCGTCCCGGCTGCTCCCTTGGTCGTTGTGCCATCCCAGCAGCTGTCTCCGGCGGCAACGACCTTCACTCCCCATAATGGTGCAAGCACAGGCAGCCCAGTAGCCCAAAACACACTGGCTCCTTCACCCCATCAGCCCAACGGGGGGAAGGAGGAAGTTATCGACGCCGTTGAGGCTGTGTGGCTGAAAAACTGTCAAGGTCTGGATGAGAGACAACAGAGACAGTTAAAGCAGCTGCTGTTTGACTTTAAAGATAGCTTCGCTTGGGGGGAAGATGAGGTAGGGCAAACGCACCTGGTTCAGCACGACATCGACACTGGGGACAACCAACCCATTAAAATTCGGCCCTGTCGCATTCCCTTTGCCAAGAGGGAAGCAGCAGCCACAGCTATTGCTGAGCCCATGGTCCGCGCCGGTCGTCATGGTGCCTAAGAAAGGGGGTAAACTTAGGTTTTGTGCGGACTACAGGGGCCTAAATTCTGTCACCACTAAAGACTCTTACCCCATACCGAGGATCGATGAGTCGCTAGACCACGTCAGAGGGTCCTCGTGGTTCTCTTCCCTTGATCTGCGCAGTGGCTACTGGCAGGTGCCCCTCTCGCCTGGGGCACGTGAAAAAACAGCCTTCTCCACGGATAGGGGCCATTGGCAGTTCAAGGTGCTGTGCTTCGGGCTTTGTAATGCTCCTGCCACCTTTGAGAGGCTCATGGACAGAGTGCTGGCGGGGGTTCCGAGAGACGAGTGTGTCGTGTACCTAGACGACATATTGGTGCACGGCACATCGTTTGAGGGGGCACTGGGGGCACTTAGGCGAGTGTTGGAGAGGATCTCGGGGGCGGGGCTAAAATTACACCCGGAAAAGTGCCATTTCATGCAAAGGGAGGTGGCGTTCCTGGGTCATCAGCTGGGTGGTGAGGGCATCAGCACGATGCCAGACAAAGTGGAGGCTGTGAGGGGGTGGCCAGTTCCAAGGGGAAAAAAATAGGTTAAGAGCTTCCTGGGTCTGGCATCCTACTATCGTAGGTTTGTGAAAGGGTTTGCGGGGATAGCAGCTCCTTTGAACCACCTTCTCAAGAAGGACACTGTTTTTCAGTGGACCGAAGCATTCTCATGGGTGCTAGCAGGGGTTAAATATGCCAGGACAGATGGAAAGGTTGGGGGGGTATGATGGGTAATCCCGCTGGGTTTTGGAATGCTTAAATAGGGATTACGGTCTCATCTCTCTCTCTCTTCTGTTCGGGACCCTTGACTTGACATGTTATATTTGTGTACATTCGAGGTTTAGCGGCGTGGGCTGTGGCCTGAACAATAGCCCATTCAGGAATAAACCTGTGTTCTGCCTGTACACCTGGTGCCCGTCTCTCTTTTACTTTATGACCCAGCTGGGTCATTACAATACGTATAGGTCAGCAATGAGGAGTTACTGCTTCCTGCAAGAGCACAAAACGTGTAGGCTACATTTCAAGATGTCTTTGAAAAGCCAGTCAGGTAAAAAGCTTATGTCTTAATTAAAGGGGCAGTGTTGTCTTTTGAGACAGGCTTGAATATGCAAATATGCCAATAGGCAGAGGGGTAGCCTACATTGTCTAATTCTCTGTATGGTAATAATAATACATTTTATTTTGTAAAGTAGTTTCTTGCATCATACAACACAATACAATGCAATTTACAATCATTAATTAATGTCAAGCCCGTCATAATGTAAAAACGTTTTTAAAAGTCTCATGCAATGTAGCCCTGCATTGAACACCACATATAGGCTACTGTAGGCTATATCATAGAAATCAAAAGCTATTTCCATGTGAAAATGTTATGGGATTTACTCCATTGGTGTTGTTGGTACACTCTAAAAAGAAAAGTTTCCTGGAGTATCCTTTAGGGGTTCTTCAAATTGAAACTGTGGGGGAACCCCAATAAGTTATTCGAAGAACCCTTTACAAGGGTTCTTCAAAGAACTCCTTTTAATGGATCCTCAAAGAACCTTTTGAAGAACCTTTTGGGGTTCGTTTTTGAACTACCCCCCCTATTATTATTATTAATAATAATACGCATAACAATAACAACAATAACACAATATTTTAGTTCTCAGTGTTTATTATGATTTTAGTGGCAAAGCAGAATAAAAAAATCAAAATATTAAGTAAACTCTCAGTAGAGCCCCAAGTCCAATGGGTACGTCCTCTGGTGTGTTGATGTTAATGTGTTGATGTTCTCCATATCCATAGCCAGAATGATTTCGCAGTGCATGGTGATCGAACAGGTTTCCTGTTATATTCATCAGAGGTGTAGGGAGGGTGAAGTCTGTGAATCCCCAAAATAGTAATTATACAGAAAATTAACAAAACATGCACACAACAGTATTCAAACCTTGGTTTTTGTGGTGAATGTGAATGAAACAAACTGTTTTGATAATGGTTTTCATACACGTACCTTGTCCATAATGTAGAGGCCTATGGGATTTTCATTGAAGAGGTAAGGGAGGAGGATGGTAAATGGGATCTGCATAACATACCAATAAGAATAGATTTGTATGCCTCCTCATCTGTATACCCGCAGACACAGACACAAAAGTGAGCAGTTCAGTCATCTGCACGCAATACAGCTAGCCTTCAACATATTCTTATAGCCTACATATTCTTACCTCTTTGTTGATTGATATCCATTGAATTGTGTCCATTTTCTGTTTTAGAAAGATTGGCACAAATATGAAAAGATAGATGGTATCATAAAACAATATCAATTTAGATCATACAAGGGACAAACCTTACCTTAAATTGAAGAGATCTTTACATTTTTCAGTTAAGTGCCTGGACCTGCAAGAACCCCCACCAACTAAGGAGGTTCCTTGATGAACCCCACCTCCTATGGGGTTCTTGGAAGAACCTTTTGGGGGCCATTTTCAGTGCCAAGAACCCTAAGGTTCTTCAAAGAACTTTGAGGATCTTAGAAGAACCCTTGTTGAACCCCTAATTTTTAGAGTGCAGGTACATCAGTACCATGTATGGGATCAGTATGTATCCAGTGCAGTAACTCTAGAGCTGGAGGAAAGGGATTTGGTGTACACAGACCTCTACTCTACTTACAGATTACATGATGACTCAAAAAACCACAATATCTTCAGTGGATTCCTGGTCTTCCCTATGTAATGATGCAAAATGATATCTAGGCATGGGGTACTCTGAGCTCCAATTTTCTGTATACAAAAATACAGACCAAAAACGGCAAAAAGTATTTTTGTGTAATTTACTGTCGTTAAGGAAAATATCTGCACATTCTTCTAATTCTACACATCTGATGAATGGTGTTGAGTAAGGGAGGGGAGGGTATTTTGAGTTTGCACTTTTGAAGAAATAGAGAAAAAGAAAGAGAGAGAGAGAGAGAGAGAGAGAGGAGGGAGGCAGATTTGTAATGCAAGAGCTCAGCTGTGTCCTTCAGATGTAGCGCTGTCCCTCTGTGGTGAGCAGCTGCACCATGACACACACACAGGCCTGGGCTATATTCAGGATCACAATGCTCTGCAATGTTTCTATTTTCTGTTTCCCATAATACAGAGGAAGCTGGTGGGAGGAGCTAAAAGAGGACGGGCTCACTGGAATGGCTGGAATGGAATTTATGGAACGGAGTCAAAAATGTTAATTCCATATGTTTGATGTGTTTGATACTGTTCCATTAATTCCATTACAGCCATTACAAGGAGCCCTACCTCCTATAGCTCCTCCCACCATCCTCCTCTGCCATAAAGCTTAGTAACATTTTGTTCTGTAGCACTATGGTTTAACTTACACAACCTTTACGAAAACCCCCACTGACAGATGCTCACTCAGTAATAACATACAATAGGCATATATGCAACACAAACACCATAATACGCAGTTATGTTGGGACTTTTGGCTAAATAATATTCAAGATAATTTACTGATTAATTACTGGAATAATTAATTGATCTGATTTATTTGATTAATTTGGTTATCCTATCCATTAAGGGTTGGATTTAGAGAAACCCTTGAATTAACTCTATCAGTAGTTATCATTAAACGTTATACCATTAATTACTATATGAACAATATAATCCAGTCAATTTGACTATATTCTCATTCTGAATAACCGATAAGCTCTGGAGCTCAAAATGAGCTTGTAAATGAGACCTGCCGTCTTACAATACTGAATGACTTCCACCACTTTACACACACACAGCACCACTTTCAGAGGAAATGAAAAATATTACTTGTATGTCGATGTTGCCTGCCCAGTTGGATTCCGTTAGGATAGATGAAGCCGGGATGGAGCCGGGAAAAGGGGCGTCTTGTCCAAGTCTCTCTCTCGCTCAGTCCAGGAAAGCAAAGTCAATGAGAGTTCTTCCAAGCAGTGAATTCTTCCTCTGATCCCAGCTGGGATGGATTACGAACTCAGTCAGTTAGTCTCGAACACAAACAGTGCATTCCACAGGATCAACTCTGGGATGATTGGTTCTGTCTGAGTAGGATAGGAAAAGTCAATAGGTGCTTAGTCGATAGGAGTTTGCTGAATTAGGTCATTTGTTCCTCATGGCGTGGCCGCACCGCGAAGATCCTTGATCCGACGGGAGCACCCCGTTGATTCTGAGAACTCAGCACAGTCATGTCCCTTGAGATAAATCTGAGATTTCCCCATAAGTGTTCACCGAATGTTTCTACTGTACAGAAAACACTTCAACAGTCCCTAGGATAAAATACGTAGCTAGTAGGTTCTAAATATGGCTTGGGTGAAATACATGCATTCCATGTTACAGCAAATACACATTATACCCCTTTTAATGACATAGAATTATCAGGAGATACATTTCACTGTATGCTTCAAGTTATACCAACACGTCATGAATTCTTCAGTTTGATACAGTGTTCAGAAATGTGTTTGTCACTGGGCTATTGGCACCACTTTCCTTTGTTACAAAGGGGTATAATAGCCTCACTCCCCTTGTCCTGGAATTCACATCCCTGGCACCTGAAAGACTTGCTGATAATCCCCCGTAACACGTGAGTCAGAAAAGATGGTCGGCTGATCGGCTGAGAGTGTCTGTCTTTTGTCTCTTCGACCTCCTCAGGCAACACTCAGAGTCGTAAAACGGGGAAGGGAGAGGAGTTAATTTTTTCCTTGTGATAGGGCGTAAGCTACTCCGTGAAAGGAAGGGCTGACCCCCCTCTCCCCCCATTTAATGCGGGCACAGGGAATATCTGTTCTCCAACACCCACAACTGAGGGGCCTTTGTCAATAAAAAACTGTAAATGTTGTTCTGTAGGATGTGTGATTTCTCTCGTGGGCTCTCGTTACAACAGTGACTATAAGTGAGTAAAACATGCATGTAAGTGTGAGTGGAGCTGCCAAGACTGTAACCACCTGTTGTGGACCAACAGAGAAGTAGACAGATGGAGAGAACCTAGGGGAATAGAATCACCTGTAGCTAGCCGCATTGATGCATTCGGACATCCTGAAGCTCCGCCATGCACCAACCATGCGCCCGCCATCCAGCTGTCCCCGGCCACATTTGCCTTCGGGGGAAATTAAGAATGTCTCCTCACCCTCCCTCCTTGTTTATTCTGGCTGTTAAAGTAAGCAGCCTATGGCTCTGTTTCACTCAGGGACATGACAAAAGAAAGAGGAGGTATAGCACAGTGTCACGGTGCTGTGTATGGGTGTGGTGTAGAATCAGGCGCAGGCAGCAGAGGGTAAGTCCAACAAGACTTTACTGAGCACGAAAAGTAATCCAAAACAGCCCGGAGGCAAAAAGACGCACACAGGCGTCACTACAAGCGCACACACAGGTGCGTAAATCTCTCCTCACACAACAAGGAGGAAGCTCAGGAAAAATAGCGTACCGACACGGGTAGCGCAACCACGACACGAACAATTACACACAACACAAACCTAACAACAAGGAAACTAAATAGGGTGCTAAATGAGACCTAACACAAAACAGGTGTGACTAACAGACAAAACCAAACAAACAAGAAACATCGAGCGGTGGCAGCTAGAACTCCGGAGACGACGACCGGCGAAACCTGCCCGAACAAGGAGGAGGAGCCGCCTCGGCCGAATCCGTGACAGTACCCCCCCCTTGACGCGCGGCCCCAGCCGCGCGCCGCCTCCGGCCTCGGGGACGACGCGGAGCAGGGCGCGTAGGATGACCACGATGGAATTCGGTCATCAGGGACGGATCCAGAATGTCCCTCCTTGGCACCCAGCACCGCTCCTCCGGACCGTACCCCTCCCACTCCACGAGATATTGGAGACCCCCCATCCGGCGTCTCGAATCCAGGATGGTCCGAACCGTGTACGCCGGAGCCCCCTCGATGTCCAACGGGGGCGGAGGAGTCTCCTCAATCTCAAAGTCCTGGAGTGGACCAGCTACCACCGGCCTGAGGAGAGACACATGGAACGAGGGGTTAATATTCTTGTAATCAATAGGTAGTTCTAACCTGTAACTCACCTCGTTCAATCTCCTCAGGACTTTAAAAGGCCCCACAAACCGCCGACCCAGCTTCTGGCAGGGCAGGCGGAGGGGCAGGTTTCTGGTTGAGAGCCAGACTCGATCTCCAGGTGCGTACACTGGCCCCTCACTGCGGTGTAGGTCGGCGCTCGTCTTCTGTCGACGTATGGCACGCTGCAGATGGACGTGTGCAGCGTCCCACGTCTCCTCCGAGCGCCGCACCCACTCATCCACAGCAGGGGCCTCGATCTGGCTCTCATGCCATGGTGCCAGAACCGGCTGGTACCCTAATACACACTGAAAAGGGGTTAGTTGGGTGGAGGAGTGGCGGAGAGAGTTCTGTGCCATCTCGGCCCAGGGCACATATCTCGCCCACTCCTCCGGCCGGCCCTGACAATATGACCTCAGAAACCTACCCACATCCTGGTTGACTCGTTCAACCTGCCCATTACTCTCCGGGTGGTAACCCGAGGTAAGGCTCACCGAGACCCCCAAACGTTCCATAAATGCTCCCCAGACTCTGGAGGTAAACTGGGGGCCTCGATCGGACACTATATCCTCGGGCACCCCGTAATGCCGGAAGACGTGAGTAAATAGAGCCTCAGCGGTCTGTAGGGCCGTAGGAAGACCCGGCATGGGAAGGAGACGACAGGCCTTCGAGAACCGATCCACAACGACCAGGATGGTGGTATTCCCCTGTGAGGAGGGAAGATCGGTAACAAAATCCACCGAGAGGTGAGACCAGGGTCGTTGTGGAACGGGCAGGGGCTGTAATTTACCCTGGGCAAGTGTCTGGGCGCCTTACACTGGGCACACACTGAGCAGGAGGAGACATAAACCCTCACATCCCTGGCTAACGTTGGCCACCAGTACTTCGTACTAAGGCAGTGCACCGTCCGGCCAATACCCGGATGTCCAGAGGAGGGGGACGTGTGAGCCCAATAAATCAGCCGATCCCGGACCTCGAGCGGGACGTACACCCGACCCACCGGACACTGTGGAGGACTAGGCTCGGTGCGTAACGCCCGCTCGATCTCCGCATCGACCTCCCACACCACCGGTGCCACCAGACAAGACTCCGGTAGTATGGGAATGGACTCCACGCACCTCTCCTCCGTGTCATACCGACGGGACAGAGCATCTGCCTTCCCGTTCTGGGACCCAGGGATGTAAGTGATCTTGAACACAAACCGGGCGAGAAACATAGTCCATCGAGCCTGGCGAGGATTCAGTCTCCTAGCTGCCCGAATGTACTCCAGGTTACGATGGTCGGTCAGAATGAGGAAAGGGTGCTGAGCCCCCTCAAGCCAATGCCTCCACACCTTTAGGGCCTGTACTACGGCTAACAGCTCCCTGTCCCCTACGTCATAATTCCGCTCCGCCGGACTGAGCTTCTTAGAATAAAAAGCACAGGGGCGGAGCTTAGGTGGTGTACCGGATCGTTGAGAAAGAACTGCCCCGATACCGGCCTCAGACGCGTCCACCTCAACTTGGAAGGGTAAAGTGGGATCCGGGTGCGCCAACACCGGGGCCGAGGTAAACAGGTCCTTCAGTCTCCCAAAGGCCCTGTCCGCCTCAGCTGACCACTGCAAGCGCACCGGACCCCCTTCAGAAGAGACGTTATGGGAGCTGCCACCTGTCCAAAACCCCGGATAAACCTCCGGTAGTAATTCGCAAAACCCAAGAACCGCTGCACCTCTTTAATCGTAGTTGGGGTTTGCCAATTACGCACGGCGGACACTCGGTCCACCTCCATTCTCACCCCTGACGCAGACAACTGGTAACCCAAAAAGGAAACTGACTCCTGGAAGAACAGACATTTCTCAGCTTTGACATACAGGTCATGCTCCAACAGTCTCCTCAATACCCTGCGCACCAGGGCTACATGCTCGGCCCGAGTAGCACTGTACACAAGAATATCATCTATGTACACCACTACTCCCTGCGCCTGCATGTCCCGGAAAAGTTTGTCTACAAACGATTGGAAGACTGATGGAGCATTCATTAACCCATATGGCATGACGAGATACTCGTAATGGCCGGATGTAGTACTAAATGCTGTCTTCCACTCATCGCCCTCCCTAATGCGCACCAAGTTATATGCGCTCCTGAGATCCAATTTTGTGAAGAACCTTGCCCCGTGTAAGGACTCCGTCATGGTCCCAATCAGAGGAAGTGGATAGCTGTACTTCACCGTCACCTGATTGAGACCGCGGTAATCAATACACGGACGCAAACCTCCATCCTTTTTCTTCACAAAAAAGAAGCTCGAGGACGCGGGAGAAGTGGAGGCCCGTATGTATCCCTGTCTCAGAGACTCGGCAATGTAAGTCTCCATTGCCCTTTTCTCCTCCTGTGACAAAGAATACACATGGCTCCGCGGAAGCGCTGCTCCTGCCTGGAGGTCTATCGCACAATCCCCTTGTCTATGAGGTGGCAACTGTGCCGCTCTGGTCTTACTGAACACGAGCGCCAAATCCTCATACTCAGGAGGAATGTGCAGTGCTGGCATCTGGTTCGGACTCTCCACCGAGGTCGCCCCTACGGAAACACCCAGACATAACCCCTCACACTGAGCAGACCACCCTTTAAGAGCTTTCTCTCGCCACGAAATAGTAGGATCATGGGTCATCAACCAGGGAAGCCCCAGTACCACCGGATACGCAGGAGAGTCGATAAGATAGAGTTGAATCGTCTCCTCATGACCCCCCTGCGTCATCATCCTAAGTGGCGCTGTGACCTCCCCAATCAACCCAGATCCCTAACGGACGACTATCTAGGGCATGTACAGGAAAGGGTTTTTCGACTGGAAGGAGGGGAATCCCTAACTTAACACAGAATCTCCGGTCTACAAAATTCCCAGCTGCGCCTGAATCGACTAGCGCCTTATGCTGGGACCGAGGTGCAACCTGTGGGAAACAAACAGGTAAGGTAATGTGAACGACAGAAAGCTCTGGGTAAGTAGGGCGCCTACTCACCTGGGTGGACTCCCCACTGTATGACCTGCTCTCTCCCTCACCAGGGGACCCTCCCCAGCACCTAGCCGCGGTGTGCCCTCCGCGCCCACACTTGGTGCAGGAGACTGCCCCCCTCGGGCTCCTACCTCTTCTCCCTCTAGCGCCAGCACCTCCAAGCTCCATCGGACACTGCTCGGAGGCGCTGGAGGGTGGAATGGGAGGCCCCCACCTGGGGACGTCCCGCGGGTCGCCAGCAGGTTGTCCAGTCGAATGGCCATGTCCACCAGCTGGTCAAATGTTAGTGTAGTGTCCCTGCAGGCTAACTCCCCTGCGGACGTCCTCCCGAAGGCTACATCTGAAGTGGTCTATGAGGGCCCTCTCATTCCACCCCGCATCAGCCGCTAGAGTCCGGAACTCCAGCGCAAACGCCTGAGCGCTCCTCATCCCCTGTCGGAGGTGGAATAGACGTTCCCCCGCCGCTCTCCCCTCTGGTGGATGGTCGAAGACCGCACGGAAGCGACGGGAGAACTCCGCATAGGTGACTGTGGCGGCGTCTATTCCCCTCCACTCGGCGTTGGCCCACTCCAACGCCTTGCCGGTGAGACAGGAGATGAGGGCGGAAACGCTCTCGTATCCCGAGGGCGCCGGGTGTATGGTGGCAATGTAGAGCTCCACTTGTAGGAGGAACCCCTGACACCCGGCAGCGGTGCCGTCGTACGCCCTCGGGAGCGAGAGCCGAATCCCACTGGGTTCCGGTCGATGGACGGGCTGGTTGTCCGGTGGTGAAGGTGATGGTGCGATAGGTGGGGCTATGGGAACCCCGCTGGTCTCCCATCGACGAAGGGGTGTCCATGACGCCCTCCAAGGCGTGCCCGATACGGTTGATCCGGTGCTCGTGTCCAAGGAGACGCTCCTCCATGGGGTCGACGGGTGCTCCTGCTGATTCCATTCTATGGTGTGTAATTCTGTCACGGTGCTGTGTATGGGTGTGGTGTAGAATCAGGCGCAGGCAGCAGAGGGTAAGTCCAACAATACTTTACTGAGCACGAAAAGTAATCCAAAACAGCCCGGAGGCAAAAAGACGCACACAGGCGTCACTACAAGCGCACACACAGGTGCGTAAATCTCTCCTCACACAACAAGGAGGAAGCTCAGGAAAAATAGCGTACCGACACGGGTAGCGCAACCACGACACGAACAATTACACACAACACAAACCTAACAACAAGGAAACTAAATAGGGTGCTAAATGAGACCTAACACAAAACAGGTGTGACTAACAGACAAAACCAAACAAACAAGAAACATCGAGCGGTGGCAGCTAGAACTCCGGAGACGACGACCGGCGAAACCTGCCCGAACAAGGAGGAGGAGCCGCCTCGGCCGAAACCGTGACACACAGACAGTGGAATGGGAAGTTCTGGCACTGACAATCTTCTTATTTTTGTGATTGGCTAGTTCTTAGAGCTACGAAAAACTTCACATTTTCCACAAGTTCTATATCCAAATTGCCAGACATTTGTTATGGCATAATTTTAAATGGTTTGTTATGACACCTTCTTTTAAGTAGGCCTGACTTATGTTTTATAACCTTTTTTCAATGTATTATTTCCTGTTAAACTAGTCCACTGGGATTAACATAATGAAACAGCTTCTCATTAGGAGTAAATGTATGTAACCTAGGTTGAATTGGGATGCAGGTTGTTGGAGCGGCCTTCTAATATGCTTGAGATTCTAATGCCGATTTTAATTGGCAGTTTTATATTCAATTGCTTGAAGATCTCTCTTTCCCCTAATGCGATTCTGATAAATGTAACCCCTTACTGTCCCTATAGGTACCAACCTCAGCTGATTGAGATTCATAGCACACACTCTATACCATCTGTGACTGCAGTGTCCTCTCCTGCCTGGGTGGATTGGTGTGTGTGTGTGTGTGTGTGGGTGCGTGCGTGCGTGTGTGCGTGTATGTGTGTGTATGTGTGTGTGTGCGTGTGTGTGCGTGCGTGTGGTTTATACAGGCATACATATCCATTTCACTTAGCCTGCTGATTGTGTGTGAACAAACCCAAGGGAAGGTGTTCAGAGAAACAGTCTTCCCTCTGACGGAATCACACAACAGAACAGTTGATTTATTCTGTGTTGATGGGAATTAATTCAATAAAGATTGAATGACAGAGCAGAAAATACCCTAATATACTGCAACAAGGACACGGGTTAGTTTATAATAACAAAGAGGCATTTTCTATTTAACCTCCATTGTCCTCCAAGAGTGGCTGAATACACAGTATCTCACACAGTATCATGGCTCAATTAAGTAATTTATATTTCATTACTAATTACCAATGATCCCTTTTGGGGCACTGAGCTAAGTTTAGGTATTGTGAGCGGAAACCTGAACATTGTGAGAATTTAGTTTACAGTGAACACCGAGGCTGTACCCTTACAGGCTATTGTGGCTATTTGAGCATAATGTAGGCCTACACTCTAAAAATGAAGGGTTCAACAAGGGATATTCTAAGATCCTCAAAGTTCTTCGAAGAACCTTAGGGTTCTTGGCACTGAAAATGGCCCCCAAAAGGTTCTTCCAAGAACCCCATAGGAGGTGGGGTTCATCGAGGAACCTCCTTAGTTGGTGGGGGTTCTAGCAGGAACATAAACTGCCCAACTGAAACATTTCAATTTGAAAGGACAGCAGGTGCAGGCACTTAACTGAAACATCTAAAGATCTCTTCAATTTAAGGTAAGGTTTGTCTCTTGTATGATCTACATTGATATTGTTTTATGATGATACCATCTATCTTTTCATATTTGTGCCAATCTTTCTAAAACAGAAAATGGACACAATTCAATGGATATCAATCAACAAAGAGGTAAGAATATGTATGCTATAAGAATATGTTGAAGGCTAGCTGTATTGCGTGCAGATGGCTGAACTGCTCACTTTTGTGTCTGTGTCTACAGGTATACAGATGAGGAGGCATACAAAGCTATTCTTATTGGTATGTTATGCAGATCCCATTTACCATCCTCCTCCCTTACCTCTTCAATGAATATCCCATAGGCCTCTACATTATAGACAAGGTACGTGTATGAAAACCATTATCAAAACAGTTTTTTTCATTCACATTCACCACAAAAACCAAGGTTTAAACACTGTCGTGTGCATGTTTTGTTAATTATCTGTATAATTACTATTTTTGGGAATCACAGACTTCACCCTCCCTACACCTCTGATGAATATAACAGGAAACCGGTTTGATCACCATGCACTGCAAAATCATTCTGACTATTGATAAGGAGAACATCAACACATTTATCATGGCTCAGGAGAAGACCTAGATGCAGACAGTTTCGAAGTAACAAAAGTTTATTACAAAAACAGGGGGGTAGGCAAACGACAGGTAAAGGGCAGGCAGAGGTCAGTAATCCAGAACAGAGTCCAGAAGGTACAGATCGGCAGGCAGGCTCAGGGCAGGCAGAGGTCAGTAATCCAGAACAGAGTCCAGAAAGTACAGAATGGCAGGCAGGGTCAGGGCAAGCAGAATGGACAAAGCCAGGAAACCAGTAACTACAGAAAAACAGGCGTACGGGAAAACCGCTGTTAGGCTTGGCGAGACAAGACAAACTGGCAACAGACAAACAGAGAACACAGGGGATACCCTGGGGAAGATGGGCAACACCTGGAGGGGGGTGGAGACAAGCACAAAGACATGTGAAACAGATCAGGGTGTGACAACATTAACATCAACATGCCAGAGGATATACCCATTGGACTTGGGGCTCTGCTGGGAGTTTACCTCATATTTAGATTTTTTAATTCTGCTTTGCCACTAAAATCATAATAAACACTGAGTGTTATTGTTATGCACTAACTAAAATATTGTGTTATTGTTATGCATATTATTATTATTATTATTATTATTATTATTATTATTAATAATAATAATATTAATAGGGGATGGGGGGTAGATCAAAAATGAACCCCAAAAGGTTCTTCAAAATGTTCTTTGAGGATCCATTAAAAGGGGTTCTTTGAAAATATAGGGGTTCCCCCACAGTTTCAATTTGAAGAACCCCTAAAGGATACTCCAGGAACCTTTTCTTTTTAGAGTGTACTACCTAAAGCAGCAGAGAATGCACCTTTGGTCTCTCTTTGAACACAGGAACGTGTTAATGATTTTCACCATCATACACAAAAATATTACATAAAAAATGACAACATTGTTAATAAAATGATGAAGAAAATAACAGAAAATAGTAACACCACTTGTTCTGCAAGACTGTGTTCGTCTTACCTGAATGTACTGTTTTCAGTTCCTCCACCTCTCTCTCACTGGCTGTCACTCTGCCCATATTGAATGAAACACAAAAACTTGTTGTAAATTGTTCAAATAAACAGCCTTCAAATCCCTTTATAAGTATATCAATATCCATGTCTTATCTGTATTCTCTCTCTTCAGCTCCTCCACTGACTGTCACTCTGGTCCCCATTCCTAGGATATCATGTAACAATACAAATAAACTGTTGAGGACTTCAACAAATCAGGTCTTTGTTGATCAAAGTAATCAAATGACATGTAGCTGTCTTACTTTACCCTTGTTCTCTGTCTTCAGCTCCTCCACCTGGCTCTCACTGGCTGTCAATCTGGCCTCTAGTGCTAAAATGTCATGTAAAGAAAATAGAAATTAGTGTTGATGAATTTAAACACACAGTTTCTTTCTACATCAAAGTAATAAGGCTAGATGTGACTTCTGGGCTTTACATGTCTTCTCTCTCTCCAGTTCCTCCACCTTGTTCTTGTGGAACTGCAGTTCAGTCTTAGTGACACTCATCTCCACTCTCTGGTTCACCACATCTTTCTGCAGCTCCTCCACCTGGTTCTCACTGGCGCTCAGTCTACACTCTAAAAATAAAAGGTTCCTGGAGTATCCTTTAGGGGTTCTTCAAACTGAAACTGTGGTGAACCCCTTTTAATGGATCCTCGAATAACCTTTTGTCGTAAATTTTTTAACTACCCCCCCCCATTATTATTGTTATTATTAATAATACGCATAACAATAACCCAATATTTTAGTTGTCAATGTTTATTATGATTTTAGTGGCAAAGCAGAATAAAAAAATCAAAATATGAGGTAAACTCCCAGCAGAGCCCCAAGTCTGGCATGTTAATGTTGATGTGTTGATGTTCTCCGTATCCATAGCCAGAATGATTTTGCAGTGCATGGTGATTGAACAGGTTTCCTGTTATATTCATCAGAGGTGTAGGGAGTGTGAAGTCTGTGAATCCAAAAAATAGTAATTATACAGATGTTTAACAAAACATGCACACAACAGTATTCATACCTTGGTTTTTGTGGTAAATGTGAATGGAAAAAACTGTTTTGTTGATGGTTTTCATACACGTACCTTGTCCATAATGTAGAGGCCTATGGGATATTCATTGAAGAGGTAAGGGGGGAGGATGGTACATGTGATCTGCATAACATACCAATACCAATTGACATACCTTTGTATGCCTCCTCGTCTGTAAACCTGCAGACACAGACACAAAAGTGAGCAGTTCAGTCATCTGCACCCAATACAGCTAGCCTTCAACATGTTCTTATAGCATACAGTACATATTCTTACCTCTTTGTTGATTGATATCCATTCAATTGTGTTCATTTTATGTTTTAGAAAGATTTGCACAAATTTGAAAAGATAAATGGTATCATCACAAAACAATATCAATTTAAATCATATAAGGGACAAACCTTATCTTAAATTGAGGAGATCTTTACATTTTTCAGTTAAGTGCCTGCATCTGCTGTCCTTTCAAATTCTAATCCAAAATGTTTCAATTGGGCAGTTAGGTTCCTGCAAGAACCCCCACCAACTAAGGAGGTTCCTCGATGAACCCCATCTCCTATGGGGTTCTTGGAAGAACCTTTTGGGGGCAATTTTCAGTGCCAAGAACCCTAAGGTTCTTCAAATAACTTTGAGGATCTTAGAAGAACCCTTGTTGAACCCCTAATTCTTAGAGTGTAGCCCCCATGGCTGACAGTTCAGCTGCGTGGGCTGGAATTACAGGAAATGCTCTTTCATGTTCAGATGCCAACACTTAAATGGACCAGGTAAGAAAAATAAAATACCTTTATGCAGTCATTTAGTACAGCAACTTTACCTGCATACTCTCTCTTCAGCCCCTCCACCTCTCCTTTCAACTTGTCCACCTGGCTCACACTAGCTGTCTCTCTGGCCCCCATGTTCCTCAGCTCCACTCTCTGCTCCACCACCATGTCTGTCAGCACCTTCAGCTCAGTCCAGATGTCAGGCTAGGTGGTCAACTGTTCAGCATCACTCTTTCATCCTTCACTGTGACCCTGTTCAGTGATATCATTCTCTCTGACCCCTCCTCTCTCTCCCTGACCCCATGTCCCAGACAGACAGAACAGCAACACCAGCAGAGCTACAGCACCCCTCATTCTGAAACAATGTCTCTTCAGAACTAATGTAGTCTACTGGGCTCAGTCCCCGTCTTTATATACACACTGCTGTTCTTGAACCAATACATGGGAATGTAACAGGTGTCCTCGTGGAATATTTTGATAACATAGCCAAGGACTGTGTGCTATAACAGAACACAGGTAAAATATTACTCCATGCTAAGTCATTCAAATGAGGCCTGGGGTTGTTTAAGGCCATGGGAGAATCTAACCTGCTACTCAGTTCAATAGTGGAATGGCGGATCCAGCAGCATAGTTCTTTGGATTTTGGGCACATAGTTGGACAACATATGGTTTGATTTACAGTGTTTTAGGCCCACAGTGCAGCAGTGATGATGAAGGTATTTACAAATGCACAGTCCAGTAATTCAAGGGCAAAGTATAGTTGTACTTCAAAGAGGTTTCTATTGAAAAAACAGCACAGGAAAAACAGGATCTAAAGTAGGCTACTTCAGTAACTTAACAGCTACAAGCCAAAACACCCAAACTCCCCCAAAAATGAAAGACTGGCACAATTCTGGCTAATACATGAGAGCTACATGAACAGCATGCTGTTTACACACCACCAGACCTCCTGATTAACGAGCAAACTGCCTGAAACCGGAAATGGTCCCATACCCATGACAGGTGGAAATCAATGGGATCCACACATTAAACAAAAATAGCCTACACCTCAAAATAAGATACAATACACATTTATTTGAAACTAACACATTTCAAGGTAATTGGAAATATTCTAATTTTAATTTTAAGTAGCACAAAACGTAATATTATGTCACTGGCATTTTAGAATGGATTATCCCAAACATTGTGCGCGCACTGCAGAGGTAAAGTCGTGTATGAGACAGGCACCTTATTTTGACCGTTTTTTTTTGGGGGGATAAGCAAGATAATTACTTTGTCTAAGCATGAATTTAAAGAAGCACAATCGCTAAGACATAGTCCTAAACATGCAAGTTCTCATCTGAGCATGAATAAATAGGCAACTTTAATTACATGCTTAACAAAAAATATGCCTGGGCCTACGAGGAAATGCTCAAGTCGGCATCCTCATAAAGTTTCCTTATAGAAATCTGTCTGTATTGGCTATACTGGATGTAGACTTTTAGTAAGCGGATTGGTTGGTTTACTGTAAGTAATACTGTGTAAGCTATATTTCTCAGTCAGGACAAGAGCCAGCCTACAGGCCATAGTTAGTGTCCGAGGCCTAGTCAGGTAGCCCACCTCACCACCACCACCCTCAGACTAGTAATGAAGTAACCTTGCCTCCAGCTGAATGCTTTGTAACAAGGAAAAATAGATGCTGTGTGTGTGTGCCTCTGGCCCTCCTTCAGCCCTTCATACATGTTAATGTACAAAGCCTATCCTGTCTCTACAAGGTCACTCTGTCCTATCGGGATGAACTAACTACCCCCTGCATCCTTATCCTGTATGCTCTCTCTATACGACCATGGACAGAGAGAGATGAGATTGACTTCAGCAGGTAGATGTGTGCGTGTGTGTGTATAGAGGGTGAGAGCAGGAGAGTGTGCGTGTGCATGTGTGTATGTGTGTGTGTGTTTGATACTGCACTGTCAGTCACACCCCTGTACCTCACCATGTACATGAGGTGAAAGCATTATGCCTGTCGCATGCTTCATTGTTGAAACAGTTCGAACATACAGTACCAGTCAACAGTTTGGACACACCTACTTGTTCCAGGGTTTTTCTATTTTTACTATTTTCTACATTGTAGAATAATATTGAAGACATCAAAACTATGAAATAACACATATGGAATCATGTAGTAACCAAAAAAGTGTTAAACAAATGAAAATAGATTTTAGATTTTAGATTCTTCAAAGTAGCCACCCTTTGCCATGATGACAGCTTTGTACACTCTTGGCATTCTCTCAACCAGCTTCACCTGGAATGCTTTTCCAATGGTCTTGAAGGAGTTCCCACATATGCTGAGCACTTGTTGGCTGCTTTTCCTTCACTCTGCGGTCCAACTCATCCCAAACCATCTCAATTGGGTTGAGGTCGGGTGATTATGGAGGCCAGGTCATCTGATGCAGCATTCCATCACTCTCCTTCTTGGTCAAATAACCCTTACACAGCCTGGAGGTGTGTTGGGTCATTGTCCTGTTGAAAAACAAATGATAGTGCTGCTAAGCGCAAACCAGATGAGATGGCGTATCGCTGCAGAATGCTGTGGTAGCCATGCTGGTTAAGAGTGCCTTGAATTCTAAATAAATCACAGACAGTGTCACCAGCAAAGCACCCCCACACCATCACACCTCCTCCTCCATGCTTCACGGTGGGAACCACACATGCGGAGATCATCCGTTCACCTACTCTGCGTCTCACAAAGACACGGCGGTTGGAACCCAAAATCTCAAATTTGGACTCCTCAGACCAAAGGACAGATTTCCACCGGTCTAATGTCTATTGCTCGTGTTTCTTGGCCCAAGCAAGTCTCTTCTTCTTCTTGGTGTCCTTTCGTAGTGGTTTCTTTGCAGCAATTTGACAATGAAGGCCTGATTCACGCAGTCTCCTCTGAACAGTTGATGTTGAGATGTGTCTGTTACTTGAACTCTGTGAAGCATTTATTTGGGCTGCAATTTCTGAGGCTGGTAACTCTAATGAACTTATGCTCTGCAGAAGAGGTAACTCTGGGTCTTCCTTTCTTGTGGCGGTCCTCATGAGAGCCAGCTTCATCATAGCGCTTGATGGTTTTTCCGACTGCATTTGAAGAAACTTTAAAAGTTCTTGAAATGTTCCATATTGACTGACCTTCATGTCTTAAAGTAATGATGGACTGTCATTTCGCTTTGCTTATTTGAGCTGTTCTTGCCATAATATGGACTTGGTCTTTTACCAAATAGGGCTATTGTCGTATATGAAGATTATGACGTTGTTAATGTTTTTAAGTGGAACCGGAGAGGACGTTTATTTTAGTGTCAGAGGGAATGGTTTTAATGTGACACCCCGGATAGGACAGAGAAGTCTGTGTGTTGTAGACAGGGGATTGGACAGTAGAGGGAGCCACCCACATCTTGGGAAGATTATATATACTGGGTAAAAAGCGAAGAAGAGGTTAGAGCGACCATTGCAATCTGGGAAGTCGCTCTCCGGGTGGTCATGACATCCGTCACTTATGCTGAAATCTTGTGATATGAATAAAACTTATGATCAAAGGTTCAGTATGAGCGGACTCCTTTGTTTGACAGCAAGGAGCACCAGCAGCGACAAGATACACTACAAATGGGGGCTCGTCCGGGATTGGTCTGCAACTTCCTTTTGTTTCATTCATGAGCCACGAGGTGACTCCCGCTATAAGGTGAGATTCCTCACAAAGTTTGGCCGTTAGTTGTTTGGCTTATGGATGTGCGCTGGTGAAGGTGTACCATGTAAAATTACTTGGGTGTGTGCTGAAGTGGTGTTATTGCTGTCGACTAAGGTTCTGTCATAATTATTCTAAAATTTTAGAGCAATCGATGGTAGTGAATACGGCGCAGATACAAGGCAGATACAAGGCAGATACAAGGCAGATACAAGGCAGATACAAGGCAGATATTAAAGGCAGATATACGTATACATTAGGGCATTGCATCGTGTAAAGACCCCAGGGGGGCCATCCAGGATGGGCCGAAAAACCTTCTGCGCGTTAGATGTGTATTAGGTGGGTTCTAAGGGGTTCTGGGGACTCGGGTTGATGGAATTTATTTGATTGTGGTTACTGCTCATCTTTTATCCGACGGGATATCTGCGTGGGGGAACCTCTCGTTAGATATCCATTGAACTCACGGCATCATAAACGGTAGAGAATAAGAAGAAAAGGGAAATGCAGGTTACATTGTTATGTGTTGCAAGCCACAGGTTAGATACATGCTAATGCTAATGCTAAATGCTGATTGTGGTTCATGCCACATTGTACATAAAGGCTAAGGCTAAATGCTAATGCTAATGCTAAATGCTAATTGTGTTACATGCTACATGCTAACGTGTGACCTTAGAGGGCCATTGCGATGGAATAAAGCCTCTTAAATTATGTTTGTGTGTGTGTGGAATTCAGGTTCTATGTTTTGTGAGCGCTGTTAAATGTTGTTTGGCTATGAGGGGAAAACGGAGGTACAGCAGGACTGTTAACTGTCTGTTTGGGGTGGGGAGACAGTGAAATCGTATGGTTAAATGTAATGCGCATGCGTGTGATTTTACTAAACTACAACACGTTTGATTTTACGGCACTACACTACGACACGTGTGATTTTACGGCACTAGATTATGACACGTTTGATTTTACGGCACTACACTACAACACGAGGGATTTTACTAAAACTACAACAAGGGGGATTTTGGGTAAATGGGTCATACTTCTGTTACACTGCAGGGGGAGACAGAGACACAGACGAGGGAACAAAGAGGAGAGATTTTAACACGAATGGAATCTTCTAGTTGTTACATCGGCTGTTGGTTAAAGATGAAACTGTTTTTGTGACCTATTGAATTGATAAATGAGAGAGAGATGTTGACGGATTAAAAATAAAAATAATTAAATAAATAAATAAAATAAAAATGTTATTGAGCTATTTGAATGCGATTCCTGAGTTGATTCTTAGAGCGAATGTGACTGGAGGAATATTGAATGGTTGAAGTGACTCAGTGACTGCATAGACTGCTAAATTCTTTTTCTGTGTCTCTGTTCTTTTGTCATATGAGAGGAACGATGGGGCGAGAGGAGAGAGAGAGGGAGAAAGAGAGGAGGTGCTGACGTGTACATCACGTCACGTGACAAGGATCGAGTCAAAAAGGTTTTGGTACTGTTCTGTTTACAAAATCTTCCCCTACAGGATATTTGATGTTATGACAATTTCACAGAGGCTTGGCAAATACTGATTCATTAAAAATTTGCATTTTGGAGTTTCTGTGCATCACTTGGGTTGATTAGGGTTGTGTTGGAAATCGAGTACTGACATTATTCTGTAAAATTAAGATAATTAGGTGCTTATAGAGCAAGGGGGTTTATGGGTATTGTAGTGATTGTAGGGTTAGAGGGCTTTGTTTTTAGGATTGCTGTGAAGTTGACTACTTGCATTTACTTTCCTGATGGGTTGTGGTAAGATAGCCACTAATTGATAAATTGGTAAGATAGGATATAGAAATAAAAAATTGGTTTTAATTATTCATAAATTTTAATTGATTTTTTAATTGATTTTTTATTTTAATTAAAACTATTTTTTGAATAAAAATTTTAATTGCATTTTTTTAATATTCATATTTTTGTTGATTGATTTAAAAAAAAAATAGTACAAAATAGTAATCCTTTAACTAAAGTATTGCTAGGTTATCCGGCAAATGAAACAAAAGTTGGCCTGACATTGAACAAACCATAGCTAGTAGAGGGACTCTTAACCCTGACGTCATCAACATAATGAAAGTGCTTCTGTCAATTCATAAAGCAAATCAAAAGAAGGGAAAAAGGGAACTACGTAAAGAAAAGAGACAGAGAGCTGGGTGTTCTTAAGTTGTCCTTCATTCTCAAACAAAAACTGATAAAAGATTCCAGCGATAAGATAAACAAAGGTATAGAGAAAAGGCTAAAGGAAGAGAAGGCGACAGAAAAACTAATGGCAGAAGTTAGTACACCTTTCTCACACACGGATTCAGCAAAAAGACACCCACCTTATGAGAAGGAAGTAGAGCTTAGGGATGTTTATCCTCAGCTTCCAGTGATCATCCAGGAGGGTGATTATTGCATCAGAGATGAAGATGAACGAATAATAGATAGAGGACAAGCAGAAACGACCAGAAAGATGAATCCAAAACTCCAGAAGTAAGAAAAACCGAGATGTCTGGAAACTAAGAGAAGAATACAGTGAGGCCAAAGAAAAAGGCCACTAGTAAGAAGATGATGGAAGATGATATTTCGAGGACAGAACTTAGAATATAAGCTGTTGAAGAATCCTGATATGTCAACAACAAGAAAGAACAGGATGAAGAAACTCTCAGAAAACTCAATCAAATACAACTGGTGAGAAGGAGAAGAGAAGCTTTGGTTATGAAGAATCAGGGTGAACCAAATCAACAATCACTGCTACAGCTTCAACTGAACAAGGTCAAATGCAATTGTACCAGCCACCAAGGGCGGTACCAGTTGTTTCATATCCACAGCCAGTTTCTGGACAGACACAGAATTGGAGAGGAAGAGGACGAGAAGGCTTAGAAGGAGGAGGAAGATTTCAGCTACACTTCCAGCAACTTTCAGAAGAGTGTTATAATTATGGACAGGTTGGTCACTTTACCTGTTAATGCAATGGGCCAGGAGGAAACAACAGAGGAAATTTCAGAGGAAGATAAAGGAGCAAGTGAAGATCACCTGTTCTCTAGGTGAACCCTTAAAGGATTCTAGAGTGCCTAGAAGATACGAAGGGGGGTGTCAGCTGATAGCACCGATTAGAGAAGAAGAGAATATATCTAACAATTGAAGTAAAAACAAAGGACTAGGAGAGGTGAATAGTGGAAAAGCTTTTATCTGTGTTGAGCCTAAAGAGGTTAAACATCTCATTATGTAAAATTAACTAATTAGGATAGGGATTTGAGGTAGTTAAACAGCTAATTACTCTTAAGGAACCAATTGAGCTCTGCTAAAAAAATCAAAGAGAAATGAAAATAGACATACTAATATTAGAACATATACCTATTGCATTGTTGGGAAGAGATGCATGGTGTAAATTGAACTGTACAATAAGATGTACACTAGACGACTGTCTGGTTGAAGATTTTAAAAGAATAGGGTTTTTGGGAATCATATTTGCTTGAAGATAATATCATAGGAAGGATGATAATCTATTAGACTGCCTATTAGACAATCTGTCTGAAAAATAAAGTTAAAAGGGGTGACTGTTATTCTTGGTTACATTCCCACACCAAGAGGGGAAGGAAATTTCAGACTAGGCTAGAAGATGTTTAGTCGTTTGCCAAGTCTGTGTGTAAAGAAGTCAGAAGCAGCTGGGGACTTCCCGATCACATATTCTAAAAATTGGTGGTAAAGGATTTTGTGAATAAATCAGTGGAAAAGGTTTTTAAAGGTTAGGAGAAAAGATTAGATTAAAAAAGTTAGGAGAACTAGGGTTGAAGGAACTCTAAGACAGTAAGCTAAGTTTCAAAGTTTAGTAAGAGAGAGAGAACAGTGGTGAAGGACATTTTAGAGTTTAGTAGTTTAGTGGTCCTCTGTAGCTCAGCTGGTAGAGCACGGCGCTTGTAACGCCAAGGTAGTGGGTTCGATCCCCGGGACCACCCATACACAAAAATGTATGCACGCATGACTGTAAGTCGCTTTGGATAAAAGCGTCTGCTAAATGGCATTTTTTTTTTTTTTTTTTTTAGTGGGAAGATAGATATGGTAGGAGTTTAGATCTGTTAGGAGCAGATGCATTGAGAAAGTATGCGTTGCTGAATGATAAGAGAAGATTGAGGGTGATTGAGTATCTATATTTACAATTCCCAGCAGGAAGATCAAGGTAATTGTGGGTGTATTTTTTATAATCAAAAGTTTGAAAGTGAGGGATTAGAGGTAGGACTGAGAGTAAAAAAAAAAGTGACACTAGTGGTGATAGAGGGAAATACAAGTAAGGAGTTAAAAGTCTTAGGGAAAATAGATGAAGTAACAACAATGACATTAACACTTCAGCATATTAAAACAACAGTGAGAAGCAATTTAACTCTTTCAACATTGATAGTTATTAAAGCCATAAATATATCGCATTTGATTATAAGGGAACCAATAGCTCCAGCACCAATTTTAGGGGGAAAAAGACTGTTATTAGGGTTAGGATGGGGACGTTCCTCCCACATGGAGAGATAATTATGGAGAAGAAGTATTGTTATCAGGACCAGAAGTAGAAGCTGTTGCACCTAGTCAAAGGAGGTATAGTTTGTACAACGATATGAAGTGGAAGAGGGTTATGAGTGATTGTTCATTTATTTTGCGTAATGTTACAGAGAAAGATCAGGGAGAATATATGTGTACTTATCTAGTGCAAGCATTAAAATTTGTTCCGGTTAAGAATTATTGGTTAAAAGGCTATGTAATTCGTAAAGTGATGCTTATAATGGAAGATTTGAAGTCTGTTGAAGCTTCCACAGTCACCGAAGGAGTTCAGGAGAAGTATATTACAGTAGTCACTCCAACAGTAAATAATACACAGAGGATATCGGTAGCTTTCCCACTAGAAGTAGTTAAGGGTGTTAATACATCAACTAAATCAACTACTTTAATGGTAACTTTGAAAGGGATTAATGGTACGACGGCAGTAACAAATGTAGGAAGTATGACACAGACACAAACAACAACTTTTCTGAAATGATACGGATGGAGAGTGCTGTCAATGGTAGTAAGGATAGGGTTAAAATAGGAGAGCAGATAGTGGTAGAGAACAATATAGATTCATCTGAAATAGTGAAGGATACTATCATGGAGGTATAGGATGAGGTCTTTGATTTTAATGACAGACAAGGAGAGGTATCTGATCAGTACCGCTCGTTAGGGAAGAGAGAAACTAAATGGAAGGCATATGGTTTGATTCTTCTGTTGTGAAAATTAAAGATGGATGGGCAGGTAGGAATCTTTGGTTCCAGCAGCTAGCTCATTCTGTAAGATCAGTGAGGAATCTTGAGGGTCCATGTCTGTTGAGAATTCCAGCACCAAACATTTTAGAGACGGTCGCTCGACCTCTATCAAGTATGTGTCAATCTTATGCTTTGTCATGGCTGTTGTATCAGCAACAATCAGTAACAGATAAAATAATGTCGTTGTCAAAACATTTGTTTAAGCCTAGGTTTAAGTGTTCTTGGTTAAATGAATTACCCTATGTGAATTTGTTAGATGGGAAGGAAAATCAGGTAACAGCGAACCCTGAAGCATTGAAGGTGAAACCATTGAGGGCTAAAAGTTGTTTTTGTTCTAATAAAACATATGATGTAAGGGGTATGTTTATGGGAATATCAGATTGTGATGATTATATGATAACTTTGGGTAAGCATGACCTTAAGGGTAGTAATGAGAAATATAATGTTACTTTTTATGTTCCAGTTAGTAAGAAGAGCAGGACTTTGATGGTGAAAGATTAGCTTTTGCCTGACAATGTGACTATTGGGAATTTTAGAGATATTTGGAGGGTTTGTGGTGATAAAGCATATATATTCTTACCCTATGGATGGACAGGATGTTGTTACATGTCAACGTTGAAGCTTCCATATGAGGTTTCTACCATTAAAAGAGGGGTAGCACCGGACACAGATAAATCTGAATCTAGGTTTGGAAATAGGGTGAAAAGAGACATGGCGACATTTCATAGTCTTGAAGCCTATCATTGGAGGATAAGTCTAAGAGAGAAGGGGGGACTTTTTCCATGGTATGGTGTAACATTTTTGGCAGATCATATTGATAATATTACCTATACTTTGATCCAGATAGTTATAAATGCGTTGAAGAATATAAGGGATGCGTTTGGTAGATCTGAAGGAGCTGGATGGTCAGCGAAGACTTGGTTGCAAGATCAGTTAGGCCCAGTAGGAGCAGTGATGGATTAGATTTTAATGGCAGTTTTGATAGCACTGTGTGTGATGTTTGTAATTTGTTACTGACCTTTGAGAAAGCTATGATATTGAGATAGGTTGGAGTAGTGATGCCTGGAGACAACACTCAGATGCCGTTGTTGACTGTTCCTGATCTGGATGAAGAGGGACAAGTGGGACTGGATGGAGTATTGATGATAAATATCCTTTTTGATTTTTGATCATTTTTCAAATTTTTTTCAATATTAGTGTGATTTTAGTATGATGTTATGAATCAAAGGGGGGAAGTGTATGAATGAATCACATTATCCTATTTCATTATTCTATCATTTATAGTGATTCATATATCATTTTATATATCATTTTTATATTCTTAGTTGATATTGATGTTTAATTTGAAAATGTTGTGTTGCAAAAGATACTGTTTGGTCTTTTCTTTTCTTCCAGAAGCATATGGGGGAATATGTAGAGATTGAAATACTCAAACAAGGACAATATGAAGGGACAATATGAAAGGAGAATGACTGGAGGAGATGGAACAAGGAAGGGGTGGAAAGGTTCTGATTCCATCATCAACAATGCATTGGAAGAGGAGACTACGGGGGAGATGAAGTGTAGTGGACTACATTCCAGTGTCTGCAATGAAATATAGACATATTTGCATGTGTAATACAGAATTTGTGTCATATTCTTAGGTATTAATTTTTATAGAAGGATATTTGATGTTATTGAATACATGTGGGGATCTTAGATGTTTTTGTTTATTTCGTGAATGCTTAGGGACAGGGAGTCTAGGCAGGGATAGAGATTCACTATAGGGTCCGATGGGTTGACCAGCCTTGGATTGGACATTTTTTGGATAGTATTTTGTTTGCAGGGGCTTACATGTGTATTTAATTGCATCATAGTTTCAAATGCATTGATAAAGATTTATGAATTCATCGGGAGTACCAAGGTGGTTGCCTGGGGCAGAGGGACCGTGAGAGAATTTTACTGTCTTGATTGATGGATGGATTTGGAACAAAGGTTGCCAGACAGTTTTTCGCTCTCACACTTCATATTTCATAGTAATGTATTCACACTTCATAAACATTTATTCATATTTCATAGAAAGGTATTTACACTCCAGAGGGAAATGTTTTTGGTTTAATGTTAAAGATACTCAATAAGATAAATTGTTACTTGTCATAATCCTATTCTGTTTGTTTTCGAGACTGTTTAGTCTCGAAGGGGGGAATGTCGTATATGAAGATTATGACGTTGTTAATGTTTTTAAGTGGAACCGGAGAGGACGTTTATTTTAGTGTCAGAGGGAATGGTTTTAATGTGACACCCCGGATAGGACAGAGAAGTCTGTGTGTTGTAGACAGGGGATTGGACAGTAGAGGGAGCCACCCACATCTTGGGAAGATTATATATACTGGGTAAAAAGCGAAGAAGAGGTTAGAGCGACCATTGCAATCTGGGAAGTCGCTCTCCGGGTGGTCATGACATCCGTCACTTATGCTGAAATCTTGTGATATGAATAAAACTTATGATCAAAGGTTCAGTATGAGCGGACTCCTTTGTTTCACAGCAAGGAGCACCAGCAGCGACAAGATACACTACACTATCTTCTGTATACGACACCTACCTTGTCACAACACAACTGATTGGCTCAAATGCATTAAGAAGGAAAGAAATTCCACAAATTAACTTTTTAGAAGGCACACCTGTTAATTGAAATGCATTCCAGGTGACTACCTCATGAAGCTGGTTGAGAGAATGCCAATAATGTGCAAAGCTGTCATCAAGGCAAAGGGTGACTACTAGTTTTGATGTCTTCACTATTATTCTACAATGTAGAAAATAGTAAAAATAAAGAAAAACCCTGGAATGAGTAGGTGTGTCCAAACTTTTGACTGGTACTGTATATTATCATAACATTTTGTTGTTCAGCAGTTTTTTGAGGGGCTGTTCGAGCACACAGATTATATGTTGTTGAGGCAAGTTGAAGTTCGGCTGCCGAAGTCTACGCCCCTTCATTGGTGATTGGTCAACAGTACTACTCCTAGTAGGAGTGGGAACTATGGATGGGATTCTTCAATGAAGGGTTTGTTATCATTCAACAAGAAATTACACATTTTCATGCAAATTTTTTCACTTGAGAAATACTGCAACATTTTACATTAGATTTTAGTCGTTTAGCAGATGCTCTTATCCAGAGCGATGTACAGTAGTGAGTGCATACATTTAGATATTTGTTTTTGTATTGGTCCCCCGTGGGAATCGAACCCACAACCCTGGCACTGCAAGCACCACACTCTACCAACTGAGCAACATTTATTACAGATTTCTTGATTTATCTTAGATTAATAATGAAATATTTTGAGGAAGTGTATACTGGCTATGTTGTTGCTATGGCGTCTCAAGAGGGACAAACAGTAATATTCCCGCTTTTTAAGGGAGTATGCGAGGAACAGATGTTCACTTCCCCTAGCCGAGTTCTGCTAGGAGTAAACCGGACCTAGTATGAAGGACTTAAGTCTCCTAGGGTTGTAAATCCATCAGTATAGACACAGGCATGTTCATTTCCATCCTTATTTTATTACTTTATGATCACTGTTCCTATATACCAGTAGTATCTACAGTGCAGTACAAACATCAGTATAGACACAGAGATAGAAAGGGGATTTATCTCACTACCATGTTTCTTTCATGACTGCAGCATATACAGTGAGGGAAAGTATTTGATCCCCTGCTGATTTTGTACGTTTGCCCACTGACAAAGACATGATCAGTCTATCATTTTAATGGTAGGTTTATTTGTACAGTGAGAGACAGAATAACAACAACAAAATCCAGAAAAACGCATGTAAAAAATTTTATAAATTGATTTGCATTTTAATGAGGGAAATAAGTATTTGACCCATCTGCAAAACATGACTTAGTACTTGGTGGAAAAACCCTTGTTGGCAATCACAGAGGTCAGACGTTTCTTGTAGTTGGCCACCAGGTTTGCACACATCTCAGGAGGGATTTTGTCCCACTCCTCTTTGCAGATCTTCTCCAAGTCATTAAGGTTTTGAGCCTGACGTTTGACAACTCGAACCTTCAGCTCCCTCCACAGATTTTCTATGGGATTAAGGTCTGGAGACTGGCTAGGCCACTCCAGGACCTTAATGTGCTTCTTCTTGAGCCACTCCTTTGTTGCCTTGGCCGTGTTTTTTGGGTCATTGTCATGCTGAAATACCCATCCACGACCCATTTTCAATGCCCTGGCTGAGGGAAGGAGGTTCTCACCCAAGATTTGACGGTACATGGCGCCGTCCATCGTCCCTTTGATGCAGTGAAGTTGTCCTGTCCCCTTAGCAGAAAAACACCCCCAAAGCATAATGTTTCCACCTCCATGTTTGACGGTGGGGATGGTGTTCTTGGGGTCATAGGCAGCATTCCTCCTCCTCCAAACATGGTGAGTTGAGTTGATGCCAAAGAGCTCGATTTTGGTCTCATCTGACCACAACACTTTCACCCAGTTCTCCTCTGAATCATTCAGATGTTCATTGGCAAACTTCAGACGGCCCTGTATATGTGCTTTCTTGAGCAGGGGGACCTTGCGGGCGCTGCAGGATTTCTGTCCTTCACGGCGTAGTGTGTTACCAATTGTTTTCTTGGTGACTATGGTCCCAGCTGCCTTGAGATAATTGACAAGATCCTCCTGTGTAGTTCTGGGCTGATTCCTCACCGTTCTCATGATCATTGCAACTCCACGAGGTGAGATCTTGCATGGAGCCCCAGGCCGAGGGAGATTGACAGTTCTTTTGTGTTTCTTCCATTTGCGAATAATCGCACCAACTGTTGTCACCTTCTCACCAAGCTGCTTGGTGATGGTCTTGTAGCCCATTCCAGCCTTGTGTAGGTCTACAATCTTGTCCCTGACATCCTTGGAGAGCTGTTTGGTCTTGGCCATGGTGGAGAGTTTGGAATCTGATTGATTGATTGCTTCTGTGGACAGGTGTCTTTTATATAGGTAACAAGCTGAGATTAGGAGCACTCCCTTTAAGAGTGTGCTCCTAATCTCAGCTCGTTACCTGTATAAAAGACACCTGGGAGCCAGAAATCTTTCTGATTGAGAGGGGGTCAAATACTTATTTCCCTCATTAAAATGCAAATCAATTTATAACATTTTTTACATGCGTTTTTCTGGATTTTTTTGTTGTTATTCTGTCTCTCACTGTTCAAATAAACCTACCATTAAAATTATAGACTGATCATTTCTTTGTCAGTGGGCAAACGTACAAAATCAGCAGGGGATCAAATACTTTTTTCCCTCACTGTACATTTAGAGAGCTAGCGCGTTCGCTTTCTAGGCTTCCTAGGAAGCACACAGCCATCACAGCAGACTGAGCTGAGAGGTTCAGATGTTAGGATCAAGCAGATTAGATAGAGGCTCTAAGGAATCTGTCTACACATCCCTGTACTGGAGACACTGCAGGGAAATACATCCTACATCGATCCTACACAGAAGAGAGAGATGGAGATGTTGAACAGAGTCTTTGTAGTAATAATGCATCATGACATGGTCCCGACTGTCTCTTTTCCCTGTGTTGCTCGATGTGTACCTAGTTAATTTGGAATATTTTTTGCATTTGCTTGATTTAACTCTTTCTGGCCCATAAAGATATGTGTGATGTTGACTTCTTGCAGGGTTCTACCCACCAGTTCCACTATTCTATTCTTCTGTTCCTCAGTCATTCTAAGTTCTGTTCTGGAATAGTTCCCTGGAGAGTCGCCATGCTTAGGCAACCTTATCAAAGAACCAAACCATGCATGACACCCCTCCTCCAATGGGAGACCTACACAGACCAAAGAAGACTATTTCATTCCAATTCAGTCCTAGAGCTACTCCATAATCCTTATTGCTACGTTGAAGACAAGACGTGGGTCGGGATTCAACTTTTTAATAGTTTTTCTCAGCCTTTGTGGTTTGGGGGGCAAATGTTGCGTAATTCTCCCCTGCTCATTAATTGGTATGATTCTCTGCTCACCTCTCCACTGTGATGTGGTAAACTGCTTTCTGCTGCTGAATGGCTGCCATGCCCTGGTGTCAGTGACCTAGCTGGGTGCTACACATTGGTAGTGGATGAGGTCCAGTCCAGTACTGTAGGTCTCAGGGTAGGCTACTGTATGAGCACTTTGTGACATCTGTTGATGTAAAAAGGACTTTATACATCAATTTGATTGATATAGCTGCAACCAATTTACCTCAGATTTGACTGTTTCTGATATTGCTGGTTGTCCAATCACATATTGTATGCTCTGATTTGAAGTGAAGGTAGATTAGAGAAGAGATGGATCACCTATCATATGTCTGGGGAAGGCATTAGGGAACAAGGGAAGTTCTGGGGAGTTGCAGGGTCTGCTGGTTCTCTCTGCTCCTTCTGGCTCTTAATTGTTATATTAATGTCACTAATTGCTCAGAGGGAGCTCACACCTGGTGTCTCTGGTCTGGTGGTGAGAACTAAAACCAGCAGACACTACTGCTCTGGAGGAGAGGAGTTAGCTATAGCTTTTCCTGGATGGAGCCTTGAAGGCCCCAAACATCTCCTTCCTCTGCTGGCTTCCACCCAAATCACACCAAATCTCCCAATGAATATTCATTAATGTTACATAGTAGGGGAGGGGAGGGGGAAGATGATGGGGGCGGAGTGGGCTGCCTGTTGCCAAGGGGGCATTGTTTATTTGCATATCTAGAGCTGGATAAATCTATGAGGTAAAGACTATGTTCTCATTAGTACTAATAGTATGCTGCCCCTGCCCACTGATAATACAACATTCGTTTTTCAGAGACTCCCTCCCTCCCGCGCAGCTAAAGGCATGCTTCACTTTCTCTCCCTTCCTCCTCACCAGTGTAAAATACCTCACCCCCGCAGACAGAGACAGATGGAGAGAGCAGCACCAGGCTTCCACTCAGCTCCAATGATTTATGCCATCACAACACACACACAAGCGTGCACGCACAAAAGCACACACTTTCCACTGGATGAGATGGCACATGCTTATACATGCATGCATGCAGGCACACACACACACACACACACACACACACAAAGACACACACACACACACACACAAAGACACACACACACACACACACACACACACACACACACACACAAGCTCAACGCTGACGCTTGATGAGATGACACACACAGATGAGTGTGTGAAGACACCTGTCTCACCTGAATGTTATTAAATGCTGATGCTCCGGAGCTTTCCTAGAGGACGTGTGACGAGGAGCTTCGAAGCAGTGGCAACAGAGTTTGACATCAGTTGTCCCTCTCTATGACAGTTAAGGGAAAACCAGGAAGGTGTCAGACCAGACATCAGTTGTCTCTCTCAATGACAGTTAAGGGAGAACCAGGAAGGTGTCAGACCAGACATCAGTTGTCCCTCTCTATGACAGTTAAGGGAGAACCAGGAAGGTGTCAGACCAGACATCAGTTGTCCCTCTCTATGACAGTTAAGGGAGAACCAGGACGGTGTCTGACCAGAAATCAGTTGTCCCTCTCTATGACAGTTAAGGAATAACCAGGAAAGTGTTAGACCAGACATCATTTGTCCCTCTCTGACATTTAAGGGAGAACCAAGAAGATGTCAGACCAGACATCAGTTGTCCCTCTCTATGACAGTTAAGGGAGAACCAGGAAGGTGTCAGACCAGACATCAGTTGTCCCTCTCTATGACAGTTAAGGAAGAACCAGGAAGGTGTCAGACCAGACATAATTTGTCCCTCTCTGACAGTTAAGGGAGAACCAGGAAGGTGTCAGACCAGACCATGGGGAAAGGATATCCTTCTTCTAGGCAGTCTGGAAACGTTGTCTAGTCAGAGTTAAAAAGGCTGTCTCATTTCATACTGGACGTCTCTGTTTCTGCTGCAACAAGTTCAGTGCTACACTTTGCTGCTGTACTATCACTGTATGTTTGTGCCAAACCAAACATATGTGTGTGTGTGTGCACGCATGTGTGTGTGTGTGTGAATTCAAGCATGTGGGAACAAGGACGTGCATGCACTACAAGACCCAGTGGTCTGTTCATAAGGTTACAGTACACTATGTTCTCTTGTCAACACCTTGTCTCCCTAGTCCCTACCCAGTACACACAGTATAGAGGAGAGAGGGATGGAGGGATGGGGACAGCAGTGGATGGAGGGAGAGGAGGGGTAGGGCTGCTGTGGCAAGGAGATGAGGAAGATGGGGACGAGAGGAGGGGAATGGAGGGATGGAGGGTTAGAGGGACAGGTGGGGGGTGGAGGGAGAGGCAGGGGATGGGGGGATGGAAGTGTAGAGGGAGAGAAGGGGATGGAGGGTTAGAGAGAGAGGAGGGGGATGAGGGATGGAAGTTTAGAGGGAGAGGAGGGGGATGGAGGGAGAAGGAGGGGATGGGGGTGAAAGTTTAGAAGGAGAGGAGGGGGATGGAGGGATGGATGTTTAGAGAGAGAAGAGGGGGGTGGAGGGATGGAGGTTTAGAGGGAGAGGTAGGGGATGGAGAGAGAGGCAAGGGATGGAGGATGGAAGTTTAGCGGGAGAGGAGGGGGATGGAAGTTTAGAGGGAGAGGGGGATGGAGGGATGTAGAGAATAGAGGGAGAGGAGGGGTAGGTCGGCGATGGAGCGGAGGGGAAAATAATTTATCCTCTAGCCCAGGTTAAGGTGACCTGTTTGTCTCTGTCAGGGCTGTGTTCCTCCTCTGATGTCTCCATAATAGGGCTGTACCAGGTACACACAGCCAGATAGCAGCTGCTCACACCACACCAGCACAATGCCACCACACCTGATGTCCTTGTGCATTACCAGCCTTGTACAGCATCTCACTGAGTGACTGGGCCTATCTGTTATTCTCTAGAAAGGAGGAAAGTGCATATACAGTGGGGAGAACAAGTATTTGATACACTGCCGATTTTGCAGGTTTTCCTACTTACAAAGCATGTAGAGGTCTGTAATTTCTATCATAGGTACACTTCAACTGTGAGAGACGGAATCTAAAACAAAAATCCAGAAAATCACATTGTATGATTTTTAAGTAATTAATTTGCATTTTATTGCATGACATAAGTATTTGATCACCTACCAACCAGTAAGAATTCCGGCTCTCACAGACCTGTTCGTTTTTCTTTAAGAAGCCCTCCTGTTCTCCACTCATTACCTGTATTAACTGCACCTGTTTGAACTCGTTATAAAAGACATCTGTCCACACACTCAATCAAACAGACTCCAACCTCTCCACAATGGCCAAGACCAGAGAGCTGTGTAAGGACATCAGGGATAAAATTGTAGACCTGCAAAAGGCTGGGATGGGCTACAGGATAATAGGCAAGCAGCTTGGTGAGAAGGCAACAACTGTTGGCGCAATTATTAGAAAATGGAAGAAGTTCAAGATGACGGTCAATCACCCTCGGTCTGGGGCTCCATGCAAGATCTCACCTCGTGGGGCATCAATGATCATGAGGAAAGTGAGGGATCAGCCCAGAACTACACGGCAGGACCTGGTCAATGACCTGAAGAGAGCTGGGACCACAGTCTCAAAGAAAACCATTAGTAACACACTACGCCATCATGGATTAAAATCCTGCAGCGCACGCAAGGTCCCCCTGCTCAAGCCAGCGCATGTCCAGGCCCGTCTGAAGTTTGCCAATGACCATCTGGATGATCCAGAGGAGGAATGGGAGAAGGTCATGTGGTCTGATGAGACAAAAATAGAGCTTTTTGGTCTAAACTCCACACGCCGTGTTTGGAGGAAGAAGAAGGATGAGTACAACCCCAAGAACACCATCCCAACCGTGAAGCATGGAGGTGGAAACATCATTCTTTGGGGATGCTTTTCTGCAAAGGGGACAGGACGACTGCACCGTATTGAGGGGGAGGATGGATGGGGCCATGTATCGCGAGATCTTGGCCAACAACCTCCTTCCCTCAGTAAGAGCATTGAAGATGGGTCGTGGCTGGGTCTTCCAGCATGACAACGACCCGAAACACACAGCCAGGGCAACTAAGGAGTGGCTCCGTAAGAAGCATCTCAAGGTCCTGGAGTGGCCTAGCCAGTCTCCAGACCTGAACCCAATAGAACATCTTTGGAGGGAGCTGAAAGTCCGTATTGCCCAGTGACAGCCCCGAAACCTGAAGGATCTGGAGAAGGTCTGTATGGAGGAGTGGGCCAAAATCCCTGCTGCAGTGTGTGCAAACCTGGTCAAGACCTACAGGAAACTTATGATCTCTGTAATTGCAAACAAAGGTTTCTGTACCAAATATTAAGTTCTGCTTTTCTGATGTATCAAATACTTATGTCATGCAATAAAATACAAATTAATTACTTAAAAATCATACAATGTGAATTTCTGGATTTTTGTTTTAGATTCTGTCTCTCACAGTTGAAGTGTACCTATGATAAAAATGACAGACCTCTACATGCTTGTAAGTAGGAAAACCTGCAAAATCGGCAGTGTATCAAATACTTGTTCTCCCCACTGTAGATACATATTTTCTACTCTGCTCTCTCCTCTGCTGTCCTCTCCTCTCCTCTCTGCTCTCCTCTCCTCTCTGCTCTGTTCTCAAATCAAATCAAATCAAATTTTATTTGCCACATGCACCGAATACAACAGGTGTAGACATTACAGTGAAATGCTTACTTACAAGCCCTTAACCAACAATGCAAAGTAAAACAAATAAAAAAAGTGTTAAGCAAAATAATAAAAGCAAATAACTAAAGAGCAGCAGTAAATTAAAATAACAGTAGGGAGGCTATATACAGGGGGGTACCGGTGCAGAGTCAATGTGTGGGGGCACCGGGTAGTCGAGGTAATTGAGGTAATATGTACATGTGCGTAGAGTTAAAGTTACTATGCATAAATAATAAACAGAGTAGCAGCAGAGTAAAAAAGGGGGACGGGGGTGGGGGGGGGGGCAGTGCAAATTGTCCGGGTAGCCATGATTATCTGTTCAGGAGTGTTATGGCTTGGGGGTAGAAGCTGTTGAGAAGCCTTTTGGACCTAGACTTGGCTCTCCGGTACCGCTTGCCGTGCTGTAGCAGAGAGAACAGTCTATGACTAGGGTGGCTGGAGTCTTTGACAATTTTGAGGGCCTTCCTCTGACACCGCCTGGTATAGAGGTCCTGGATGGCAGGAAGCTTGGCCCCAGTGATGTACTGGGCCGTACGCACTACCCTCTGTAGTGCCTTGCGGTCGGAGGCCGAGCAGTTGCCATACCAGGCGGTGATGCAACCAGTCAGGATGCTCTCGATGGTGCAGCTGTAGAACCTTTTGAGGATCTGAGGACCCATGCCAAATGTTTTCAGTCTCCTGAGGGGAAATAGGCTTTGTCGTGCCCTCTTCACGACTGTCTTGGTGTGTTTGGACCATGATAGTAGTTCGGTGCGGCCCGTCAGGAAGTCCAGGATCCGGTTGCAGAGGGATGTGTTTAGTCCCAGGATCCTTAGCTTAGTGATGAGCTTTGAGGGCACTATGGTGTTGAACGCTGAGCTGTAGTCAATGAATAGCATTCTCACGTAGGTGTTCCTCTTGTCCAGGTGGGACAAGTTCCTCTCCTCTCCTCTGCTTTGCTCTCTTCTGCTTTCCTCTCCTCTCCTCTGCTCTCCTCTTCCTTTCTCTCCTCTACTCTCCTCTCCTCTGCTGTCCTCTCCGTCCCATTTTCACTCCTCTCTACCCCCCTCCTGTTTATCATCTTCACTCTCTCTTCCAAGTAGGGGATGACAGTATTGTCGTTTTCTCCTCTCCACCTTTCCCCTCTCTCCTCCATTTCCACAATCTTGCAAATTACCTCTCTGTGGTCAGATTTCATCACTTTCATTTGCAAATAAAAGAGAGGGAGGTGGTGAAGGTGTAATGCAGACGAGAGAGAGCTGGGAGAGTGAAAGAGCGAGAGAGCTGAGAGATAGAGACATGGAAGGTGGAGAGAGAGAGAGAGGGAGAAGACTGGCCTGGAGCTATATGGGAAGTTGTAATAGACGCTCTCTGAGCTAGAGAAGGATGAAAAGAATGTGATCTGTTTTACAGAATCAAGACTGTGTAGTCATTACCATTCTCCCTGCTAGGGGCTTTTTATACTATTCATCACAGGGTTTACTTACATCTCCTCAAAATAGAACCATAGATATTCAGATAGGCCTTATTTGCACAGGCTGAACTACAGAATGTACTGTTGAAAATATACCATCCAAAATAGAACTATGAGATATTCAGATATGCTTTATTGTCACAAGGGGACACAATGTACAGTCCTCTGTTTGTGATCTGGACACACATTGGTTGTTTCCCAAATGGATCCTTATTCCATATACATGATATACATACATATATGCCTATAGAATGTCTACACCCCTTTGAACTTTTGTCACATTTTGCTGCCTTAAAATTACATCTAAATAGGGATTACATTTGATTTTTGACCTACAGATCTGCACAACCTCCACATTTTCAAAGTGAAAGAAAGTTATAGAAAATGTTTCAAATTAAGCCGGGAGGGACGTCAGAGAAATGGGACACACCTGGGCTTGGGTGTGTCCCAGTGATAAATACACCTTTCCCCCATTCATTGTGGAGACTCTCCATGCAGACGCACTGTTGGATTTTGGGTGTGGTATTTTTGTGGCTGTATTGTTTGTTTGCTTTGGCACCTTTCAACACTCCTCATTATCACATCTATGCATCCACTCACTCACACTACTGATTACTGACTACACACACCATTGTTAATTGTATATAGTTAGCTTTAGTTAATAAATATATTTAGTTATTCCTTATCTCCACGTTGTCTCCCTATTTGTTATGGGTTATGAGCTGGTTCGTGACATCATGTATTGTATTCTTCCAACAACATCATGTGTGTCTTCACTATACCATGTGTTGTTATATTGTGCCTATCATGTGTTTGCCCTTGTCCAGTCCAGTGTGTTGTCCCTCCTTACCATATGAACAGTATTTACCTAACAATACACTATACAGTCTGTGACGCATCCCTCTCAGTGTGTGTGTGCACACATTCTGTGTCCTCTCTCTGTGTGTAGGTCCTTACATGAAGATAAATGCCACCACTTCTATGGCCATGGCAGCGGGGAAATGTAATCCCACATTTTGTAGATCAATAAAGCTCATTGTATTCTAATGTATTCCAGACACTCTATTCTAATCTGTTCTCTCACATTAACAAACATATGGCGGCCCTCTCTGCTATGGTTGTTGTGTAATTAATAGGCATGGTGGGGCAATTAAAACAGGGAGGCTTTATGAGCCTGCTGATTAAGATATTTAAAGCATGAATTTCAATGAATGCCTGCCTATACCCTGGGATATCTTGCTTTTTCTCTGTCTGGGAGTTGTTTATTGGTGTAAAAGAGCCAGAGAGAGAGATTTGGGTATGTGTGTCAGGGGTGGAGGGGTGGGTTTCCCCTTTTCTTCTTGCTTTCCTGTGTGTGTGTGTGTGTGTGTGTGTGTGTGTGTGTGTGTGTGTGTGTGTGTGTGTTTATGTAGAGTGTCTAACCCAAAATCACAAAAATTTAGCAATTATCCTTGAGTTTTCTGTTATCCGTAAGCAATTAAATCCAGCATTACCAGAATAGCTTCGCTGGAATCAGTTGCTGAGGATTTCACAGCATAAAACAGGTCGGCATTAATGCCTCACTAACTGACTGCAGGACAGTAACTGTACAGAGAGAGACGGTCCTCAACCGTTTTCAATAGAAACGATTAACGTGTAGAGCCAGCGGTCTTTAAGTCTATTCCACAGGGGATGGATGTATGCAGATTCCCATTGCAAGCCATATTCAGCCCCTTAATTGGTACAATCAGTTATCAGGGATACTGTATGAATGTAAAAGTCTGCCTGTCCCCAGATAAAGTCCACTCCAGTTACTCCTGGGCAGAGGTTACAAATTGTGTTCCCCACAGTGGAGTTTAATTCACAGTGGATTTAGAGCTATTTATATGATTGAGAGGCCTAATGACGTTAATGCTGACACCGGAATGAATAACATACTTAGGGTGCAGGCTGGCTATTTACTCATAGCTGAGACAGAAACAAGGAAGAATGGGTGCGCGCACACACACACGTACCTACACACATACGCACACACACACACGCACGCACAGGCCTTTATGAATCAGTGTTGTGACCCTGGTGTGTAGACATGAATGGGACATTTGCATTACAGAGCTGCAGAGTGTAGAGTGTGTATGGATGTATTCAGTAAAGCTGGTACATCAGTCGGGTTAGGCCAAAGGGGTATAGAGATGGAGGGGAGGATGTCGAAACAAATACCACCAGTCCTTTTCTCTTCCATTTTTAATCCCTCTCCAATGTTTCCTTCTCCCTTTTGGTTACTTTTTACATTCTTTCTCGCTTTCTTTCTTTCTCTCTTTCTCTCTTTCTCTCTTTCGCTCGCTCTCTCTCTCTCTCTCTTGAGCAGCACAGCAGTAGAACAGAACAGCAGCAGTATGATTCAGCACTACATGGTCAGGATCTATAAGCATCTGCCAGGGGAACATTTCTATATAATGAACACAGTACATCTTCTGTGGAGAGGCCCTCCTGAGGAAAGGAGTGCAGGAACAGAGAGAGGCAGAGAAAGGGGTAGTAAAGCAAGAGGAGAGAGAGCGGAAGAGAGAGAGGAAGAGAGAGAATGTTCTTATAGTATAGCCTACAGTCTTCAGGTCCCACTGCAGCACGTGTCAACACTTCTTTCTTTCTCTCTACACAGTCTATTGAGTAAGTCTCACAGTCTATCGAGTAAGATCTAAACAGTCTATTGAGTAAGCTCTACACAGTGTATTGAGTAAGCTCTACACAGTCTATTGAGTCAGCTCTACACAGTCTATTGAGTCAGCTCTACACAGTCTATTGAGTAAGCTCTACACAGTCTATTGAGTAAGCTCTACACAGTCTATTGAGTAAGCTCTACACAGTCTATTGAGTAAGCTCTACACAGTCTATTGAGTAAGCTCCACACAGTCTATTGAGTAAGCTCTACACAGTCTATTGAGTAAGCTCCACACAGTCTATTGAGTAAGCTCCACACAGTCTATTGAGTAAGCTCTACACAGTCTATTGAGTAAGCTCTACACAGTCTATTGAGTAAGCTCTACACAGTCTATTGAGTAAGCTCTACACAGTCTATTGAGTAAGCTCTACACAGTCTATTGAGTAAGCTCTACACAGTATATTGAGTAAGCGCTACTCAGTATATTGAGTAAGCCCTACACAGTATATTGAGTAAGCTCTACATCATATATAGTTACAGCTGGATAAAGGGGTAGGACCAGGGGTTGGGTGTATGGGTTATATAGTTACAGCTGGAGAAAGGGGTAGGACCGGGGGTTGGGTGTATGGGTTATATAGTTACAGCTGGAGCAAGGGGTAGGACCGGGGGTTGGGTGTATGGGTTATATAGTTACAGCTGGAGAAAGGGGTAGGACCGGGTTGGGTGTATGGGTTATATAGTTACAGCTGGATATAGGGGTAGGCATGTGAGTGCTCTAAGTGCTGCTTCTGTTGACGGTGTAGCTTTATTGGTTAAGTGTGTTTGTGGTGGATGGTGTAATAAAAAAAGGAACTGTAGCAGTGTAGTTACTGTCACTGAGGGGTTTAAGGCAGGCAGGAATTGGTGCATCTGTATGAACATGAACGTGTGTGTGTTACTCAGGGGTGGAGTTAAGGCGGACAGTGGTATGAGGCAGTGTGGAGGTGGAGGGGTCTGACATGGCTATAGTCTTCACTCCCATCTTCTTCAGAGAGCGCTCGTCTGTGACGGACATAGAGCGGGAGAACGCCGGACGAGGGGCTGCTGCCGATGAGAAAGAGAGAGAGAGGCGGGGGGAGGAAGAGGGGAATGAAGGGGGAGTGGGAGGAAGAGGGGAACGAAGTGGGAGGGGGAGGAGGGAGGAAGAGGGGAACGAAGGGGGGAGGGGGAGGGGGAGGAAGAGGGGAACGAAGGGGGGGAGGGGGTAGGAAGAGGGGAACGAAGGGGGAGGGGGAGGAAGAGGGGAAACGAATGGGGAGTGGGGGGAAGAGGGGAACGAAGGGGGGAGGGGGGGAGGGGAACGAAGGGGGAGGGGGGAGGGGAACGAAGAGGGGAGGGGGGAGGAAGAGGGGAACAAGGGGGAGGAAGAGGGGAACGAAGGGGGGAGGGGGGAGGAAGAGGGGAACAAAGGGGGAGTGGGGGAGGGGGGAGGAAGAGGGGAACGAAGTGGGAGGGGGGAGGAAGAGGGGAACGAAGGGGGAGGAGGGGGAGGAAGAGGGGAACGGAGGGTGGGGGAGGGGGACGAAGGGGGAGTTGAGGGGTTAAATTATTTAAATACACATCCCTTCACAGTTCACACACCCATAATAAAAATACACTTTTTTTCCCCCAAATGAGATGAATGGCATGAAATGTTTTTGTGTAAAATCTGATAGGTGCCTGCAGTAGCATGTTCTGGCCTGTAGGTGGTCAGGACAGCGCAGCGAGCTGCAGCAGAGAGAGTGAGCAATGACTGCAAATCCATTTAGGCTTAGTCATTTCAGCCTCATGTCTCGCATAACACACACACATGCTACGGGCCATACCGTGGCTGCTGCCCTCGATATCATTCAGCAGCAACAGCCGGCCGAGCTTCTCATGATTTACCAGCAGGGGGCAGAGTGACCCCACACACACGCAGACCCCCACTAGGGCTGACATTTGCAGTAAGTGCTGCAATAGTTACCCAAACTCCTTGTTCCAGCCAAACGCTAGGCCACGCCCACAGACATTAGTTTATTCTCTGCAATGAGTCTGGATCTGAGTACCTACACAATGATTTCTAGAACGCAAACATATTCTAACAGTTCTGATTGGTCCCAGAAACCGATGGGTCGGACCAAGCAGCGTTTTGAAAATTCGTCATTGGCTTTGATACTCTGATTGGTTAGAGACGATCCAATCACTGATTACTTTGTTTTGTACAACAGCCCTCATTTGGACGTCACCACAAACGAATTTCAATGATTGCAGTCTCAGACTGAAGTATGTAGCGAACATAGAGCAGCGGAAGAATTCAGTTTGAGTCGTCAGGCTGTTGGGCTCACTCTCCTCTGCTCTCATTGCTCTTCCTTTCTGTGAAATACATATTTTGCTACTTCGCTCTCTCTTACCTCTTCTTCTTCTCAATGATCTTTCTTTATTCCTCTCCACCTCTCCGCCTCGGCATGCTCTTCCCTTCTTCCCCCTCCCCTTCTCTCCCATCCCTGCTCTTTCTCCCTCCCCCTCTCCCCTACTTTCCCCTCATTTCCACCTATGCTCTCTCCTCTCCCCTTACTCTTCTCCCCCTCTTCCTTCTATCTCTCTCCTTTCTCTCCACTACCTACCCTCTCTATCCTCCCCCACACTCCCCCTCTTTTTCTCCTCCTCATCGCCCACTCTCTCGTTCTCTATTAAAGGATGATATAGAATAGTACAGTAGTAGACTACAGTAGTTACTACAGCTGAGTGATATGGACAAAAATCCATATAGTGATAAATTGCCTGAATAGATACGATAGCGATAAATAGAACGATACGTTTCTAAAGTTAATGTGCACCGCAGTTTTTTATTATTATCCTTTAAACTACTAGTTTTGTGGTTGAAGCTATCAATCATCCAATTAACAATCATCCATATTTGCAAACGTATTTAATTTAAAACTTCACATTTCTCTAGGAGTACTTATTTTAATGAATGATATCAGCAAAATGCCTTCGATAAGTGATCGGTATGGTCGGTGTCGAAAATGTTCGGTTTATCGTCCCAGCTCTAATAATTACCTGTGTTGTTGTTCTGGGTTGATTTGAGTTTGCTGTTGGTCTGTTCCTGTATCTGTTGCTCAAACTCTCTCACATCTTCCAAACTCATCCCTGTAAGGAAAAGCACAGACTGATGAGATTATAATGCATTATTATAACCATGTAACATGTGTATCATAATGCATTCTAACCATGTAACATGTGTATCATAATGCATTCTAACCATGTAACATGTGTATCATAATGCATTAAACTATGTATATCATAATGCATTATAAGCATGTCCGAACAAAAACATACAGCAACAGTCAACAACATCACATTGAAAGGCATAAATTACAATGTAGTATAATGCATTATAACCATGTTCTATAATATAATGCATTATAATCATGTTCTATATTATAATCTATTATAACCATGTTCTATAATATAATGCATTATAACCTCTTATAATCATGTCCTATATGTTATAAAGCATTATAACCATGTCCTATTATAATAATGTCCTATATGTTAAAGCATTATAACCATGTCCTATTATAATCATGTCCTATATGTTAAAGAATTATAACCATGTCCTATTATATAATCATGTTCTATATGTTATAAAGCATTATAACCATGTCCTATTACAATCATTTCCTATATGTTATAAAGCATTATAACATGTCCTATTATAATCATGTCCTATATGTTATAAGGCATTATAACCATGTTCTATAATAGAATGCATTATAACTATGTCAGATTATAATCATGTCCTATATGTTATGATGCATTATAAACATGTTCTGTAATGTAATGCATTACAACCATGTCCTATTATAATCATGTCCTATATGTTATAAGGCATTATAACCATGTCCTCTACTGACCGTGCCATTCGTCTGTCCAGGCCACAGCCTGTCTGTGTCCCACCAGTAGGATGTCCTGGATGTTCTGTCAGATCATACACAACAGAGAAAATACATTTCTTACATCAAAGAAACACATCCAAAGGCTTTGAGCAGGTGCTGCTGGAGATCAAAGTGTATATGTTGAGCAAAAAGAAAAGAAGATTCCCCAAACACAATCTATGCTCTCAAATGTGTTTCTTGAAACAACAATTTGACCCTTAGGTCAGGTTCTCACCTGATGCATGATGGTAAATGTAGTTTCCTCTCACCCTGTGTATGAAGTCCTCAGTCTTGCCCTGGAGGCCGTAGACTTCGAAACTGCACTTCACCCTCTTATAGGAGCACATGATGGGGGCGCTGTCCTTCCACCACCCTTCCACCAGGGGGCCTCTGCCCGTCTTCTCAGAAACCCAGCGACTCAGGTCCTACAGAGACACAAAGTACACATTACCTGCTGACTGAGCTAAATCACTGGCCGGTGTGCAGGGGGAGGGGGAGTGTGTGTGTGTGTGTGTGCGTAGGCCTATGTAAGCAGATTGTTGCTCAATACCTCACATATAATAAATGAGTGATTCAATATGATAGGCATCTGTGGCCCAAGATGCATAGATTGTACAAGTGTCTGTGTATTTATGTTTGCATTTATCTACAGTACATCTTCCTCTGTCTCTGCGTGAGATAGTGAGTGAGTGTGTGTGTGTTTTCAGCTATGTGTCTTGCTGATTGACCTTTGCTTCTGAAGTTACTGGAACTTCAGAAGGAGGAAATGTGTGTGTGCACGCTTGTACCTCTGTCTCCTTGTAGTGTTTGTCAGGGATGGGGTCAACAAGGATATCCAGGTGGCTCACGCTCTCTGCAGGGGTGGGCCTGTCCCCGAATACCTGCAACCGAACAGAGGGGGAGGTCACTCAGAAATAGACAGACTCACACACACTGGAGCCAGGGACTAGTAGATGAGGAAAAAGGGGGAATAGTGAGGTCACACACCATATCACCCATCATAATACCCCACCCTCAGGCCTTGAGCAAATCACCACACACACACACAGACACACAGAGAGAGAGAGAATGAAAGAGAGAGAGAGAATGAAAGAGAGAGAGGGGGTGAGGTCGAGGGAGATTAGGGGAGAGAGAAAGAGGTGGAGAGCAGGGGTAAGGGAGATAGAGGGAGCAAAGAAGGACGAGCGGGGGTGAAAGAGAAAGAACGAGACACAAAGAAAGAGAGAGAGAAAAGTCACTGTTCTTTCTGTTCTGTTCTGTCCCCTTGTCTTGACAGAAAGCGAAAGAGAGAGTAATGTCTCTTTTGAAGATGTTCATTCCTCTGCTGGTATTTAACAAAGAGAAGAGCAGGGAGATAATCAGCTGGGTTTCAGATCCTATTATGTCCTGTGTCTCTGAGTGTTTAAGAACCTATTTTCTTATATAACGTATGTATTGCCCTCCTGTCTGTATGTCTGTCTGTCTCTCTGTCTGTTGACACTTGTCATAGTTCCCATTTTTCCATGTCAAAAGCATTGTTTTACCTCATCCTTTAAACCTGCTGGTGTTCCTCTGTTCTGGTTGTGCTTTTGTGCCCTTTAGATGTCCTCTATGTTGCTGTGTGTTGTAATAGAGGTGTATTTATGGGTGTGGGTGTGTGTGGGAGTCTGTGTTCCTGCTAAAATGAACACATGTAACCTGTAGCTGGGAGAAGGTTGAAACAAGCTTCGCCAAATTTATGGATACACACACACACACACACACACACACACACACACACACACAGACTAACAGCCAGATGAGTTCAGTGGCATGTTCAGTCTTGTTCCCAGGTTTCCATCCAGAGATTACAGGGGCATGCTGTAGGGACAAACCAGCTCAGAATTGTGTTTGTGTGTCGGAATTCCATGAGAAGGCCATAGAAAAGGTGGTGAAACAAGCCTGTAATACAAGCATGTAGCCTTCTCGCTCTCTTACACTCACTCACACACACACACACACCACACACACACACACACACACACACACACACACACACACACACACACACACACACACACACACACACACACACACACACACACACACACACACACACACAGTGGATGGCTAATAGATCTGCCGATATTGCATTCTGTGCTTTGCTTGTTTTCCTTGTAATGGCCACATCAATTTGATGAGCATTCTCCTCACACTGTAGAGAATATTACAATTTCTCTCTCTCTCTCCCCCCCCACACCCCACTTCTCTCTCTCCTTCGGTCATACTCACATTATTGTTGTCGCCATTGTTGTTCTCGAACCTGGTCTCAATACGGATGCTGAACTTGGGAAGGAACGACACCTACAGTAGATGAAGGATGGATGTGGATGGAGGGAAGGAGGGAGGGAGAGAGAAGGATGGACGGAGAGAAAACGATGGAGGGAGAGAGAAGGGGGGAGGGAGGGAGAGAGATAAGAATTGAGGGAGAGAGAAGGAGGGAGGGAGAGAAGGTGGGAGGGAGAAGGATGGAAGGAGGGAGAAGGATGGAGAGAGAGAGAAGGATGGAGAGAGAGAGGAGGGAGGGAGAGAGGAGTAGACAGATGAGGATATGTACACAGACATTTGGAGACTGATGAGCTCTACTGCATGCTTCATGCAAATGATGTGTGAATACTTACTGAGTACTCTGAAGCACACACCGCGGAAGTTCCATACGGATAGAGAGGAACATCATTAGTGGCACACCACACACAGGCACACACACACATATTTACGACAGATGTTTAAAGTAAATAGGGTCTCGATAAGGCAGATTGTGTGCAGACAAGGAAACAAAGTAACTTTCTATGTTGTATGTTGACTTGACCCTATAGGAAGTACAAGTTGGTAGCAGGTGAAAAGGCTGTGTATGTGGTGGATAGAATAGTGTTGTCAGACCTGTGATGGTGTAAGGATAGAAGTTCCAGGCTTTCTCTGTCACATAGAATACCCTGGGGACAAACACACTCACCCAGGATGGCAGTTTACTGTCAGAGAGAGAGACAGACAGACAGAGGGGAGGAATGTACTGTTACCTTCGCTGAGGTAGACGTATGTGTGTGGTATGTGTGTGGTATGTTCTAGGGCTAGGCCATAGGGGTGAGTGTGGGATAGAAGGTGTGTGTTTGTGTGCGCATGCGTGCCTGTGTTACCTGCTGAGGTAGATGCGTTTCTCAGTAAGCTGTCCCAGGCCGTGTTGGGGATGTGAGTCTGGTTGGTTCCTCACCACCTCCACCCCCTCCCCTCCTCCGCTCTGCTCACTACTGTGTTTGCTGATCATGTACAGCTGCCCGATCTTATACTGGGGGTGGGGGGGAGAGATGAGAAGAGAGATTAAAGGAGCAGGGGGAGAGTCAATTCACACAGTCCTGTCTTAATACAACGTAGATCGTACACAATAAATATTGACTTAAATAGCAGTGTGAATTGATATCTATGTCTCTGGGATGGCCACTATGTGAATGGATATCTATGTCTCTGGTCTGGCCATTCTCTAAATGAATGTGTCACCCATCCTTTGACTAACAACAAAAACCCACACAGCGTTATGTTTCTCTTTGACTTCAGATTACTGTGACAGTTTTGTGGTTAATGTGTTTAACATGTACTGACGATTACAGAAACATACAGTGCAGTAAGACAGCAACTATATTATGTGAATATGTGCCCCACCTTTTGACTAAAAACGAAACACACACATACCTGTCTTAATTTGTCCCCCACCTTTTGACTAAAAATGAAACACACACATACCTGTCTTAATTTGTCACCCACCCTTTGACTAAAAACGAAACACACACATACCTGTGTCTTAACCCATCAACCTACTAGGACAACCAGCTACACTCCCCTCAGAATTAGAAGTGTGTGTGTGTATGTGTGCGTGAGTGCAGACATTGCATAAACAGTGCTATGGTTTGAATGTGGAACTATAAGCTGATCCCACTAAAGCTGCACAGGAATCTTAATGCGCTTCCCCATCAGACCATGAGAGTCAGAGTTCCACACGTGGAATGGATCTCACCTTAGGATTTGGTTCTATGTGATTTTACAGAGACTACTTTCAGATAGATCATACACGATACTGATCCAGGGTTTTGTCTGCATAGAAAAGTATTGGGCGGGCTGCCTACGTGTTTTTTCGGGCGCCTATGTCCAAACAGTAAATAAATATATTATTATAATAATAATAATAATAATAATAATAATAAGGATGGGAAAACGTTTTCAGTGTAAACTTAAATGAATAAAACCAGATATAAAGTATGTAGAAAAGATAAAGGACCTATATATTTTTTAAATACAATCATTTTTGAGAACCAACAGTCACCAAGATAAAAGTTAGCCAGTCCGGGATAATCTAACATTCAAAGAAATTATACATTCAGGAGTGTTTTTGTCATGACATGGGGCCCCCATTGATTTTGTTATAATTTTTGAGTCACTCACATAGCATAAGCCATGGCAACATGCATGGAATTGCAGGAAATTAGCTTTAAAACTGCGGCCGACTGGAAGGCCTCAAACATTTTCGGTCGGCCACAGCAGCATTCGCCAGGCCCATGGCCACGCCCACCAGCTAAGCCCCATTTTGATCCATAAAAACCCTGTGATCACACTAGCTAAAGCTTACACAAACACTCAAACATTAGTGATCTTAAAGTTATAGTTCACTCTAAAGTTTGTCACACGTTTCCAGACCACAGAAGTGGCCTAACATCCGACCAAAGTTGGTTTCATAGTGAAGTATCAATTGAAGTTTCCGGCACAGCATGTTCTAATAATAAACAACTACATTACACTGTTCCAGACAGATAGCTCAGACTTAAACACTATGACAGGTATAACTGCTTTGTTGTGGTGGTTGGAGGGAGCGAGGGAACAAGGAACTTCCCTTTGAGGGCACTCTAGAGCACCTTCCCCCTAAATCCTCGTCCACCCACCACTTCTTACTCCCTGGCGGAATCTGTCTGTTTTTAACCTCCAGGCCAAATGCCTTTGTTGAAGTTTGGGGTTGTAAGCCTCAACCAGTCCAACTTGTTTGTGTGGAAAAAAGGGAGCGCAGGAGAGAGAGTGAGATGGAAGTAGAGGTAGAGAGAGAGGAACAGATGGAGCGATAATTTAGACACAATAACATTGTGATGCTCATTGCCAGGTGTAGTCTGTTCACCCCATGCTGACAGACAGCAACACAGAGCTGAGATTAGGTACATGCAGGACCATACAGAGTGCCAGCCACATGAACATCACTACTCAACTACAGGATGCCTGTGTGTAGTGCTCTTACAGATGTACAATTTTAATTTGATCCAGTTTGCTACAGCAGGAAAATAATCCTGCAACAACAGCAAATCTGAATTATTATATGGTTTATAATGAATATAAATTTTTGTAGAGGGTGATACATTTATCGTAAATTAAACCCTTAAATCCACTCCAAGATGTCCTGCAACAGGGTGATCAAATTAAGATCCTACATCTGTATTCTAGCAACTTTAACACTTTCAAGATCACATGAAAAGCTGTCACCTTATATTTACAGCAGCGGTCTACAGTATACACACATTCAAACACACAAGCATGCACACACACTGACAACCCCCCCACACACGCTCACAGACAAACACACACTTATCCAGTGTACACACACTTACCTCTTCCACAGTTAGTGGCATGCATATTCTATACTCCTTCATCAACATGGTTCAATCGTGCAGTGAATGTCTGTCTGTGTTAGTCCTAACTCTCCTGCATAAGCGAACTATAGTGCACAGCGCCTACTTTGGACTGCAGTGACCTCCTTTCTCACGCTCTCTCTTCTCTCCCTTTATTTAGCTGATGTCAGAGCTTCATTGAAGTCCAGTCCAGTCCACTCTGTCAATGTGTATCTATTTGTTTTCTACACTTTCTCTCTTTTTTCCCCTCTCTCTCCTCCTTTTTGTTTCTCTCCCGATTAATCTCCTCACTCGCTCTGTCAACATTCAACTGTTGTCCTTCCCTCTCTCTCTCTACCCCTGGTTTCTCCCTCTCTCTCTCTCTACCCCTGGTCCCCCCCTCTCTCTCTCTCTCTCGATCTTATTGTTTACCCTTTCTTTGTTCTCCTCCAGTGAGCAACAGGTAATTAAATGTAATTAACTTGAGGTAAGACTGAAACCTTCTCAACTCCCTAATCCACGCTACCGTGTCTGTCCTGCTATTCTCTCTCTATCTCTCTCTCCTCTGTCTGTCTTTCTTACTTTCGTTCCCTAGACTGCTCTCATGTGTAACCTTGCTCTCTGCTCGGCACTCCTCCCTCCCCCCTTCACCGCCCTCCCCTGCTTTCAGTTCCTCACAAATTCCTTCTCTCCCTCCTTATCTTTCTTCTCTCTCTCCCTCCCCCTCCACCTCTTCTCACGCCCACCTTACTTTACCTACTCACCTGTTTCTGCTCTCTCTCACACACACACAAACACAGCCAAGGTTTTGACAGCTCTCAGCTGATATGAATGGCTAGCATGGAGCGGTAGTCAGGTGGTGGGTTGGATTAAATATTAGCAGAGTGAGCCATGATGAGTGCTATCTATTAAGCACAGCGCCAGCATTTACATTGTATTACCATGACCTTGAACTGAGTTTAATTGAATCCATGTTTAGTCAATGAGTACAGAGACGTGAGCAGTCATTTTATCTATTGCCCCTGTGTGTCCTTGAGTACTGGGCTTGTTTCCCTGGAAAGAGAAGTGAACAACAATGGTGGTGGTCATGATGAGTGCCAAGCTTGAGTTGTGTTGTTGCCCCACTATCAAATGTGACAAAGGGGGAACAGATGCTTGGGTTTATATGGGTCATAACACAGGGGCGAAGCTATACTGCACATGTGTCAAACTCATTCTACGGTGGGCCGAGTGTCTGCGGGTTTTCGCTCCTCCCTTGTTCTTCATTGATGAATTAAGGCAATAATTAGTAAGGAACTCCCCACACCTGGTTGTCTAAGTCTTAATTTAAAGGAAAAACCAAAAACCTGCAGACACTAGGCCCTCCATGGAATGAGTTTGACACCCCTGTTATACTGGGTCTGAGCTATAGAATCCGTATGCCCCTCAAACTCACTTCTGGACCTTGAAGCCAGTTCCATTTCTTTTTTTCATCGTTCCCCTCTAATCAGGGACTGATTTAGACCTGGGACACCAGGTGTGTCTAATTAATTATCAGGTAGAAACCAGCAGCCTTCGGACTTTGTAGGGTAAGAGTTGAATATCCCTTCCCTAAGCTCTCTATAGAGCAGGGCTCTCCAACCCTGTTCCTGGAGAGCTACCGTCCTGTAGGTTTTCACTCCAACCCTAATATAGCGCACCTGATACTAATCATTAGCTGGTTGATAAGCTGAATCAAATGAGTTACAAATGGGGTTGAATCAAAAACCTACAAGAGGGTAGCTCTCCAGGAACAGGATTGGAGAGCCCTGATATAGAAGGTTTTTGATCCTGTTTTAATAGTTTTATCCAAGTCCCACATTGACACCTAACTGTTGGTACTCTATAGATCTGAAATGATTGGCTAAGCAGTATGGTAATAGCTTCCCCATGTCCTCACACTGGATTGGGTTTTCTTTGCATTCCAAAGATTGGAGACTGTCGGATGACTCATGAGTTCAATTATTGATCGATGATTGATTGATTCAACCAACATCACAATTACTGTATCCCAGTTGTCTCCAAACCTTCCTCCCCTCATCTAATCTCTCACTGATAGCTGAAAAGACAGAGGGATTCACCAGATGGCTGACACCTATCAAACCCTCTCAGATCAGTGAAGTTAAATGAAAAAAATGCTCTTTATGACTGTTGGGGCATAGCATTTTACCATCATTATTCCTGTCCTGTGTGTGTGTGTTTGATCGTATGTATCTTATTGTGTGTGTGGTTGTTTTGCAAAGTTTGTATAGTAAACTAAAACTGAAACTACAATGAAAACGAATCATGGAAAAACTATTTTGTAAACTGAAATAAAATAGTTAACAAACCTGTTTAAAAAACTAAAACTATAATGAAACCATTCTCCAAAACTAAATTAAATAAAACCCATCATTAATTATGCTCAGTTTTAGTTTCTTTCTCTAAAATTGTTTTTTTTCTAATGGGGTTTTCAAGTTTCTGAATCTGGCAGGTCACATTGAGATTGGGTGCACTTGAGTGGTAAGGCTTAAGCAACCGAATGTAGACGAAAGTCAAGGATTGAAGTTGGGCAAGGTGCAACTGCGATAGCCGAAAATCGAACACTAATGTGGTTTTTCAACAGCAAGGCTCAGATCAACATGGCAGTGTTGCCATTTTTTACAAAAGTTTTCCATTCTCTCTGTCTCCAACCCCCATATCACACACTCAACAAAAAATGTTATAATGTGTGCACATTGTACAATCAATTAGTGCGAGAGACTCAAATATCACATTTATTTGTATATACAGTATCCAGGCCCAATCCCAAATGGACCCCTAAACCTTACTCTTTATGCAAGTTGACATGGGATTGAAAATTATTCCTGTCCCATCTTGTCCTGTCAAATTTTTAGATGCTCGTCTGTCTGTCCCTTGCTCTGCGTGTGGGTAGCCATAGCAACTGCTCCGTTTGGCTGCTGCTCAGAGCTCACGAGACAGTTGCCTGTACACAGCTGATAACAACCACATTACCAGATTTGGAAATGAAGGCAGCCCTTGCACTTACTTACCCAGAATTGGATGAACTCATGGATATGGACATGTGTAATTGTGTACGTCTCCGAGTGCATCTGAGGTAAAGTACGGGCTGGCTACAACTGGAGCGAGGCGCGAGAGTGAGCCGACATAAGGGGAAGGGGGGAAATGACCATTTAAAATATATATATATATATATATATATATTAAGTAAACTATAATATAGTTTACTTAATATACACTGCTCAAAAAAATAAAGGGAACACTAAAATAACACATCCTAGATCTGAATGAATGAAATAATCTTATTAAATACTTTTTTCTTTACATAGTTGAATGTGCTGACAACAAAATCACACAAAAATTATCAATGGAAATCAAATGTATCAACCCATGGAGGTCTGGATTTGGAGTCACCCTCAAAATTAAAGTGGAAAACCACACTACAGGCTGATCCAACTTTGATGTAATGTCCTTAAAACAAGTCAAAATTAGGCTCAGTAGTGTGTGTGGCCTCCACGTGCCTGTATGACCTCCCTACAACGCCTAGGCATGCTCCTGGTGAGGTGGCGGATGGTCTCCTGAGGGATCTCCTCCCAGACCTGGACTAAAGCATCCGCCAACTCCTGGACAGTCTGTGGTGCAACGTGGCGTTGGTGGATGGAGCGAGACATGATGTCCCAGATGTGCTCAATTGGATTCAGGTCTGGGGAGCGGGCGGGCCAGTCCATAGCATCAATGCCTTCCTCTTGCAGGAACTGCTGACACACTCCAGCCACATGAGGTCTAGCATTGTCTTGCATTAGGAGGAACCCAGGGCCAACCGCACCAGCATATGGTCTCACAAGGGGTCTGAGGATCTCATCTCAGTACCTAATGGCAGTCAGGCTACCTCTGGCGAGCACATGGAGGGCTGTGCGGCCCCCCAAAGAAATGCCACCCCACACCATGACTGACCCACCGCCAAACCGGTCATGCTGGAGGATGTTGCAGGCAGCAGAACGTTCTCCATGGCGTCTCCAGACTCTGTCACGTCTGTCACGTGCTCAGTGTGAACCTGCTTTCATCTGTGAAGAGCACAGGGCGCCAGTGGCGAATTTGCCAATCTTGGTGTTCTCTGGCAAATGCCAAACGTCCTGCACGGTGTTGGGCTGTAAGCACAACCCCCCACCTGTGGACGTTGGGCCCTCATACCACCCTCATGGAGTCTGTTTCTGACCGTTTGAGCAGACACATGCACATTTGTGGCCTGCTGGAGGTCATTTTGCAGGGCTCTGGCAGTGCTCCTCGTGCTCCTCCTTGCACAAAGGCGGAGGTAGCGGTCCTGCTGCTGGGTTGTTGCCCTCCTACGGCCTCCTCCACGTCTCCTGATGTACTGGCCTGTCTCCTGGTAGTGCCTCCATGCTCTGGACACTACGCTGACAGACACAGCAAACCTTCTTGCCACAGCTCGCATTGATGTGCCATCCTGGCCACTTGTGTGGGTTGTAGACTCCATCTCATGCTACCACTAGAGTGAAAGCACCGCCAGCATTCAAAAGTGACCAAAACATCAGCCAGGAAGCATAGGAACTGAGAAGTGGTCTGTGGTCACCACCTGCAAAACCAGTCCTTTATTGGGGGTGTCTTGCTAATTGCCTATAATTTCCACCTGTTGTCTATTCAATTTGCACAACAGCATGTGAAATTTAATGTCAATCAGTGTTGCTTCCTAAGTGGACAGTTTGATTTCACAGAAGTGTGATTGACTTGGAGTTACATTGTGTTGTTTAAGTGTTCCCTTTCTTTTTTTGAGCAGTGTATATACAGTATATATATATATATATATATATATATATATATATATTTAATAGTCAACACAGTTGACTCCCATTCCTGATAGAATCCCGCAAGACCCTCGGGAGTCCTGTTCCCATGTCAACCTCTAGTGGAGATCTGAGAGGATTTGAATGGTATAAGCAACATAGTAAAACTTCCACATAGCCTATCAGAGGGCAAGGTGAATTTATTACAATTTTGCTTACAGCTGTCAAATCCTCTACGATCCCTACAAGTGCATAGGGTGTTGGGCGAATCGCAGCAAAGTTAGTTCCTGTTTCAGTTATGTCTAAAATAGTTATTGGTTGACAATAGAACCTCCCACAACACAGGCCATGGTTGCTGGATGAAGTTGCTGAAGAGCAACTGCAGAAACTTGCAGTTAACTGTGGTAAAAACGTCACAACCTTTGATCACATTATTTTTTTTATGCAGTCAACATGTAGGCGCAAGTAGGAAAATGTTTATCCCCATAATGCAACACACTTTGAAAGGCGAACAACAAGACAAGCAAGATGACATTGCCTACAGCAGCACAGCAAATATTGGGCGCGTTCGAGCGGATACATTTTGTCTAGTCAAGATCAACGATGGTCACCACCTTTCAAAGTGTGTTGCATTATTGTGCAAAGAAATGTCCAACTTGCGCCTACATTTCGACTGCATGAACTTTACAAAAACCATGTGATCAAATGTCATGCAGTTTTTTATTAATTCATCTTCAAGTCGCTTCAGTTGTTTCTCATCAACTGCACCATGCAGCCAACTCCTGGCTAGTGGGAGACACTATTTGTCAACCAATCATTAGGGTATTTTTGGTTGACCCACGTGAACGTGACCAAAGACATAACTGAAACCGGAACCAACTTTTCAGCGATTCTAAAGCTACAGGCAGAACAAAATGAAAGTGATATTTGAGACCTCTCTCTAACCAATTATGTTTTCAGTTTGTGTTTGATATGGGATTTAGAAAGTTTATTTTTACATTTATAAAGAAAAACTTTTATAAACAATAGCAGCTACAGTGCCTTCAGAAAGTATTCAGACCCCTTGACTTTTTCCACATTTTGTTACGTTACAGCCTTATTCTAAAATTGATTAAATCGTTTTTTTACCTCATCAATCTACACACAACACCCCATAAAGCAAAAACAGGTTTTTAGACATTTTCGCTAATTTATTACAAATTAAAAAAGGAAATATCACATTTACATACACTACCGGTCAAAAGTTTTAGAACACCTACTCATTCATACATTGTAGAATAATAGTGAAGACAACAAAACTGTGACATAACACATATGGAATCATGTAGTAACCAAAAAAGTGTTAAACAAATCAAAATATATTTTATATTTGAGATTCTTCAAATTGCCACCATTTGCCTTGATGACAGTTGTGCACACTCTTGGCATTCTCTTAATCAGCTTCATGAGGTAGTCACCTGGAAGGGTTTCAATTAACAGGTGTGCCTTGTTAATTTGTGGAATTTCTTTCCTTCTTAATACGTTTGAGCCAATCAGTTGTGTTGTGACAAGTTAGGGGTGTATACAGAAGATAGCCCTATTTGGTAAAATACCATATTTTGGCAAGAACAGCTCAAATAAGCAAAGAGAAACGACAGTCCATTATTACTTTAAGACATGAAGGTCAGTCAATCCGGAACATTTCAAGAACTTTGAATGTTTCTTCAAGTGCAGTCGCATAAACCATCAAGCGCTATGATGAAACTGGCTCTCATGAGGACCGGAATGGAAGACCCAGAGTTACCTCTGCTGCAGAGGATAAGTTAATTAGAGTTACCAGCCTCAGAAATTGCTGCCCAAATAAATGCTTCACAGAGTTCAAGTAACAGACACATCTCAACATCAACTGTTCAGATGAGACTGTGTGAATCAGGCCTTCATGGTCGAATTGCTGCAAAGAAACCACTACTAAAGGACACTAATAAGAAGAAGAGACCTGCTTGTGCCAAGAAACACAAGCAATGGACATTTGACTGGTGGAAATCTGTCCAAATTGGAGATTTCTGGTTCCAACGCTGTGTCTTTGTGAGACGCGGTGTGGGTGAACGGATGATCTCTGCATGTGTATTTCCCACCGTAAAGCATGGAGGAGGAGGTGTTATGGTGTGGTGGTGCTTTGCTGGTGACACTGTCAGTGATTTATTTAGAATTCAAGGCACACTTAACCAGCATGGCTACCACAGCATTCTGCAGTGATACCCCATGATGTCTGGTTTGGGCTTAGTGGGACTATCATTTATTTTTCAACAGGACAATAATAATAATATGCCATTTAGCAGACGCTTTTATCCAAAGCGACTTACAGTCATGTGTGCATACATTTTTACATATGGGTGGTCCCGGGGATCGAACCCACTACCCTGGCGTTACAAGGGCCATGCTCTACCAATTGAGCTACAGAGGACCACAATGACCCAACACACCTCCAGGCTGTGTAAGGGCTATTTTACCAAGAAGGAGAATGATGGAGTGCTGCATCAGATGACCTGGCCTCCACAATCCTCCGACCTCAATCAAATTGAGATGGTTTGGGATGAGTCGGACCGCAGAGTGAAGGAAAAGCAGTCAAAAAGTGCTCAGCATATGTGGGAACTCCTTCAAGACTGTTGGAAAAGCATTCCAGGTGAAGCTGGTTGAGAGAATGCCAAGAGTGTGCAAAGCTGTCATCAAGGCAAAGGGTGGCTATTTGAAGAATCTCAAATATAACATTTGTTTGTGTGCATAGGGTCTTTGTCCTGTTGGAAGGTGAACCTTTGCTGAGGATTTATTTTTAAATCCATTTTATAATAAGGCTGTAACGTAACAAAATGTGGAAAAAGTCAAGGGGTCTGAATACATTCCGAAGGCACTGTATGTTGGCACTGCCATGTTGATCTAAGCCTTGCTGTTGAAAAACCATTACAGTGTCCGACTTTCGTCTGTCGCCGATGCACCTCTCCGACTTCACTCCTTGACATTCGTCTACAGTCGGCTTCGTCAGCCGTACTATTCGAACACACCCAATGAGATGAGCGTGATGCAAGACTGCTCTCACACAGTCACACAGAGTATCTGCACATGTGCACGGGTTGGCTTCACGCTGCTACATCTTGGTACCTACAGGACCAAAACAGCTGAGAAGTTTAGCCTTGCCCTTCAACACTCCTGGTTGTTGTGGAAATTGACCCACTACTAATGTTTACTTTGTGCATCTACGTCATCTCGCTACCATGATTACGGATAGTCCTGAATGAATCGTGAATAATGATGAGTAAGAAAGTTACAGATGCACAAATATCACACCCGCAAGACATGCTAACCTCTCATCATTGCAATAACAGGGGAGGTTAGCATTTTTTTGGGGGGTATGATATTTATGCCTCTAACTTTCTCACTCATCATTATTCAATATTAATTCAGGACTATCAGTAATCATGGTAGCATCCACATTAATGTAGAAGTGTTTAGAAACATATTATATTCTTATTTACAATAAAAGTGACTCCAAAATGACACAATACATTATTTACCAATCATTTCTATTGGGCACAAAATAATCTGAAACACAACCAAAACAAACAGCAAATGCATCCAACAAATTTGTAGAGGCACAAGCTTGATGTAGTCATTGCGTGCTAGGAATATGGGACCAAATACTAAACTTTTGACGACTTTAATACACATATAAGTTCATTTGTCCCAATACTTTTGGTCCCCTAAATGGGAGGACTATGTACAAAACGGTTCACCCGATATGGATGAAAATACCCTCAAATTAAATCTGACTGTCACGGTTTCGGCCGAGGCTGCCTCTCTTCCTTGCTCGGGCAGGCTTCGGCGTTCGTCGTCTCCGGAATACTAGCTGCCACCGTTGTATGTTTCTATGTTGGTTTGGTCTTGTCTGGAATTGTACACCTGTTGTCGTTTAGTGTCATTAGTGTCCTATAAGTTCTCGTTGTGTTTGTCAGGTGTTGTGAGTGATTGTTTCCTATGTCGTGTTGGTGCGCTACCCTTTTCGGTGCGCTATTTGTAGCTTGCCTCCTTTGTATTTAGGAGAGGATTTTCGCACATGTTTAGTGCGCCATTTTGTTTACGCCTGTGTGCGCATTTTCTCGCCTCCGGGCTGTTGGATTGTGTTTTTGTGTGTGCTCTACTAAAAGTCTTTGTTGGACTTATCTTCTGCGTCCTGCGCCTGATTCCACACCACACCCACCTACAGCACCTACTGACAGAATCACTCACCATCTGAATGGAATCAGCAGGAGCCGCAGCAGCACAGGAGACGTTGGAGGAGCGGGTTCGGGAGCAGAATGACCAGATCCTGCGGATCGGGACCGCCCTGCAGGATGTGATCAACACGCTCCAACGCTGGGAGACCCGAGGAACACCCCCAACGCCACTGTCCCTACCATCACCATCAGCAAGTCAGCCCATTCCCGCTCCGGAACCCAGAGGAGTTCGACTCTCGCTCCCGAGGGCCTACGATGGGACCGCTGCCGGGTGTCAGGGCTTCCTTCTCCAGGTGGAGCTTTACCTGGCCACCGTGCACCCGCGCCTCGGGACACGAGAGCGTGTCCGCCCTTATCTCCTGCCTTTCCGGCAAGGCGTTAGAATGGGCCAACGCCGAGTGGAGGAGGATAGACGCTACCACCATCACTTACGCTGAGTTCTCCCGCCGCTTCAGGGCGGTGTTTGACCATCCACCAGAGGGGAAAGCGGCGGGGAGCGTCTGTTCTGCCTCCGGCAGGGGAAGAGGAGTGCCCAGGAGTTCGCGGTGGAATTCCGTACTCTAGCGGCGGATGCAGGGGTGGAATGAGCGGGCCCTCATCGATCACTACCGCTGTAGTCTACGTGAGGACATCCGTCGGGAGCTGGCCTGTCGGGACACCAGCCTCTCTTTCGACCAGTTAGTCGACATGTCCATCAGGCTGGACACCCTGCTGGCTACCCGCGGACGTCCCGAGGGAGTTCCGTCCATTTCACCCTCCAGCGTCTCCGAGCCGAGCCCCATGGAGCTCGGGGGCGCTGGCGCTAGAGAGAGGAGGGGTCGGAGTACGAGGGGATCCATCTCCTGCACCAACTGTGGTCGGGGAGGACACACCGCGGCTAGGTGCTGGGGATGGCCTCCTAGGGGAGAAGACGACAGGCCCCGCACTGGGGAGTCCTTCCAGGTGAGTAGGCGCCCCACTCACCCAGAGCTCTCTGTTGCGCACTTCTGTATACCTGTGCGTTTTCCACAGGTAGCACCTCATTCCCAGCATAAGGCGCTGGGGGAATTTTGTTGATAAGAAATTTTGTTTAGCCTTAGGGATTCCCCTTCTCCCTGTTGACGTCCCCTTCCCCGTTCATGCCCTAGATAGCCGTCCGTTGGGATCGGGCTTGATCAGGGAGGTCACGGCGCCACTTAGGATGTGTACGCAGGGGGATCATCAGGAGATGATCCAGCTATTTCTGATCGACTCGCCTGCGTATCCGGTGGTGCTGGGCATGCCCTGGTTGAGTACCCATAACCCGTCTATTTCGTGGCAGGAGAGGGCTCTGATGGAGTGGTCTGCCCAGTGTGTGGGTCGATGTTTAGGCGTTTCCGTAGGGGCTACCTCGGTGGAGAGTCCAAACCAGGTGCCCGCATTGCACGTTCCCCCTGAGTATGGGGATTTGGCTATTGTGTTCAGTATGTCGAGGGCGACGCAGTTGCCTCCCCATAGGCAGGGAGATTGTGCGATAGACCTCCAGGCAGGAGCTGCGCTCCCACGGAGCCATGTGTATCCTCTGTCTCAGGAGGAGAAGAGAGCTATGGAGACTTTCATAGACGAATCTCTGAGACAAGGATACATACGGCCCTCCACTTCCCCTGCGTCCTCGAGTTTCTTTTTTGTGAAGAAAAAGGATGGTGGGTTACGCCCGTGCATTGATTACCGTGGTCTCAATCAGATCACGGTGAAGTACAGTTATCCACTCCCCGCTGATTGCGACCATGACGGAGTCATTGCACGGGGCGCGCTTTCTTCACTAAATTAGATCTCAGGAGCGCGTACAACTTGGTGCGCATTAGGGGAGCGATGAATGGAAGACAGCCTTTAGTACCACCTCGGGCCATTACGCAGTATCTTGTCATGCCATACGGGTTGATGAACGCTCCTTCAGTTTTCCAATCATTCGTGGATGAGATCTTCAGGGACATGCAGGGGCAGGGGGTGGTCGTGTACATAGATGACATTCTCGTGTACTCGTCTACCCGAGTCGAGCATGTGGCACTGGTGCGCCGAGTGTTGCGGAGGCTGTTGGAGCACGACCTGTATGTCAAGGCAGAGAAATGTCTGTTTTTCCAGGAGTCGGTCTCCTTTTTGGGTTATCAGTTGTCTGCGTCAGGGGTGAAGATGGAGGTAGACCGGGTGTCAGCCGTGCGTAATTGGCAAACGCCAACCACTGTGAAGGAGGTGCAGCAGTTTTTGGGGTTTGCGAATTACTACCGGAGGTTTATCCGGGTTTTGGACAGGTGGCAGCTCCCATAACGTCTCTTTTGAAGGGGGTCCGGTGCGTCTGCAGTGGTCAGCCGAGGCGGACAGGGCGTTTGGGAGGCTGAAGGACCTGTTTACCTCGGCTCCGGTGCTGGCGCATCCGGATCCCTCTTTACCATTTCAGGTAGAGGTGGACGCGTCAGAGGCCGGTATAGGAGCCGTGCTTTCATGACGGTCCGGCACGCCACCTAAACTCCGCCCCTGTGCTTTTTATTCCAAAAGCTCAGTCCGGGCGGAGCGAAATTATGACGTAGGGGACAGGGAGCTGTTAGCCTTGGTACAGGCCCTAAAGGTGTGGAGGCACTGGCTTGAGGGGGCTCAACACCCTTTCCTCATTTTGACGGACCACCGTAACCTGGAGTACATCCGGGCAGCTAGGAGACTAAACCCTCGCCAGGCGCGGTGGAATATGTTTTTGACCCGGTTCATATTTAAGATCACATACATCCCTGGGTCACAGAACGGTAAGGCAGACGCGCTGTCTCGGCGGTATGACACGGAGGAGAGGTCCGTGGAGCCCACTCCCATACTGCCGGAGTCTTGTCTGGTGGCACCGGTAGTGTGGGAGGTCAATGCTGAACTCGAGCGGGCGCTGCGCACCGACCCTAGTCCACCTCAATGCCCGGAGGGTCGGAAGTACGTTCCGCTCGAGGTTCGGGATCGATTGATCTATTGGGCTCACACGTCACCCTCCTCTGGACATCCTGGTATCGGCAGGACAGTGCACTGCCTTAGTGCTAAGTACTGGTGGCCCACGTTGGCGAGGGATGTGAGGGTTTATGTCTCCTCCTGCTCGGTGTGCGCCCAGTGTAAGGCGCCTAGACATCTGCCTAGGGGTAAGTTACTACCCCTGCCCGTTCCACAACGACCATGGTCTCACCTCTCGGTGGATTTCATCACTGACCTTCCTCCCTCACAGGGGAATACTACTATACTGGTCGTTGTGGACCGGTTCTCTAAGGCCTGTCGTTTGCTCCCTATGCCTGGCCTTCCTACGGCCCTACAGACCGCCGAAGCGCTATTCACCCATGTTTTCCGGCACTACGGGGTACCCGAGGATATTGTGTCTGATCGAGGTCCCCCATTTACCTCCAGAGTCTGGAGAGCCTTTATGGAGCGGTTGGGGGTCTCGGTGAGCCTCACCACGGGCTACCATCCGGAGAGTAATGGGCAGGTGGAACGTGTGAACCAGGATGTGGGTAGGTCTCTTAGATCATACTGCCAGGACCGGCCGGAGGAGTGGGCAAGGTACGTTCCCTGGGCAGAAATGGCCCAGAATTCCCTACGCCATTCCTCCACTAACCTAACCCCTTTCCAATGTGTGTTAGGTTACCAGCCAGTTCTGGCACCTTGGCAGCAGAGCCAGATCGAGGCTCCTGCGGTGGATGAGTGGGTGCGGCGCTCGGAGGAGACGTGGAACGCTGCACACGTCCACCTGCAGCGGGCCCTCCGTCGTCAAAAGGCGAGCGCCGATCTCCACCGCAGTGAGGGACCGGTGTACGCACCTGGTGATCGAGTCTGGCTCTCTACCAGAAACCTGCCCCTCCGCCTGCCCTGTCGGAAACTGGGTCGGCGGTTTGTGGGGCCATTTAAAGTCCTGAGAAGATTGAACGAGGTGTGTTACAGATTACAACTACCTGTTGAGTATAAAAGTATTAACCCTCGTTCCATGTGTCTCTTCTCAGGCCAGTGGTAGCTGGCCCACTCCAAGAAAATGAGATCAGGGAGACTCCCTACGCCCCCATTGGACATCGAGGGGGCACCGGCGTACTCCGTGCGGTCCATCTTGGATTCGAGACGTCGGATGGGGGTCTCCAGTATCTGGTGGAGTGGGAGGGGTACGGCCCGGAGGAACGGTGCTGGGTGCCGAGGGAGACATTTTGGACCCGTCTCTCCTGACGGAATTCCATCGTAGTCACCCGACGCGCCCTGCTCCGCGTCCTCCTGGTCGTCCCCGAGGCCGGAGTCGGCGCACATCTGGAGCCGCGCGTCAAGGGGGGGGTACTGTCACGGTTTCGGCCGAGGCTGCCTCTCTTCCTTGCTCGGGCAGGCTTCGGCGTTCGTCGTCTCCGGAATACTAGCTGCCACCGTTGTATGTTTCTATGTTCGTTTGGTCTTGTCTGGAATTGTACACCTGTTGTCGTTTAGTGTCATTAGTGTCCTATAAGTTCTCGTTGTGTTTGTCAGGTGTTGTGAGTGATTGTTTCCTATGTCGTGTTGGTGCGCTACCCTTTTCGGTGCGCTATTTGTAGCTTGCCTCCTTTGTATTTAGGAGAGGATTTTCGCACATGTTTAGTGCGCCCTTTTGTTTACGCCTGTGTGCGCATTTTCTCGCCTCCGGGCTGTTGGATTGTGTTTTTGTGTGTGCTCTACTAAAAGTCTTTGTTGGACTTATCTTCTGCGTCCTGCGCCTGATTCCACACCACACCCACCTACAGCACCTACTGACACTGACATTCTGCACTTTAACTTCATAGTCATTGTTTAATTTACAGAGCCAAAACAACAAAACACATGTCACTGTCCCAATACTTTTGGAGCGCACTGTAAATAATATAACAAAAACGAAATAGAAATGTCTCTGTGTGTCTGTCTGTGAGTAAAGTTGTGAGAGAGGCTCCTGTTGGTGATGGGAGGGAGGTTAAGGCTGTGTAATCTGGTGTGTAGGGGAGGATCACAGACTGATGGGATGGTGAGACACTGAGCCATTGATTGGACCTGCTTTCTTATTGATACCACCAGAGAACTGCCGTCAGGGGTATAGTGGCAGGAGGGAGGACGAGAGGGAGGGGGGAAGTGTGTGTGGTTGTATGTGTGTGTGGTTGTATGTGTGTATGTCTGTGTGTGCATACTCAAGTGAGTGGGTGTATTACTGTGTATGTGTGTGTGTGTGTTTGTGTGAGTAGGGGGATGTGAATTCCCCAGTGAGCCGGATGAAACAGAGCGCTCACTTATCCTTATCGAATCCCGATCTCCCGTTGTCAGGCAGCATTCCATCGATAGACACATACTCTGGATGGCGTTGCGGACTGTGCCGGCCACTGCAGAAGGAACAAGAGTATTCGACTCAACATGATAGCTGTGATTTGGTCCAAGCAGAGACAGAACAGTTTTGATTGGTCCAAGCAGAGAAAGAACAGTTTTGATTGGTTCCCAGGACACAGGCAGGGATAAACACACACACACGCGCACAAGTTTGCAGGCATGCACTCACACACAAACGTGCACACGTGCTACATAGGCACTTCACACGCTACACACACACATGCGCGTACACACTCTCTCTCTCTCTCTCTCTCTCTCTCTCTCTCTCTCTCTCTCTCTCTCTCTCTCTCTCTCTCTCTCTCTCTCTCTCTCTCTCTCTTTCTCATTATCAAATCCCGAGACTCTCTTGTTTCCTCATAATAAAGAATTCTTCAATTACAGGTTTTACATATTCATGAGCTAAGATGATATAAAGTGCGTTTCATTACATTGTTGTACTTATGTTCCCAGATAAATATTAGATGGGCTTTTAAATTGTTCAATGTTCTTTAATGCCATTATTAATCTGAACATGTGGTGATACCACAGGCTTTCATCCACAAAGTAGTGTGTGTATTTTACAGAGAAAGAGATCAAGATCTAGACTGTAGGCTACTGTGTTCCTGTTTCAGCCAATATGTACTTGAGCCAGTGAGTGTGTGTGTGTGTGTGTGTGTGTGTGTGTGTGTGTGTGAAGATGTTCCGGAGGGTGTGAGTTCTACACATTCATCAGGGCTCTCCAGGGGGATAAAAGTTGAGCCTCACCACGGCTGAGAAAAAACACCACGGCCAGAAAAAAAAGAAACTAATTTATTCAAGAAGAGGAATGGATGGGATTTGCACACAGTAGCACGAGGACTGGAGGGCCACTGAGATGGATTAGAGTTCCTTTCTGTACAGCAGGTCATTGGGAGCTATTGCACTATAGCACAGAGGAGCAGGAGATTTCCTCTTTCACATTCCATAGAGGCAAATTCAATTGCCTCTTCCCTCTGCCGTGTCTCTGTGTGTGTGTGTGTGTAAACTCAGAGTCGGTTGGAGATAGGTTTGAATAGGATTCCAACACGTTCTCCTTAGCCCTCTGTCTAACTATGCCAAGACCCCATGGCCCTATCATTCTCTCTTTCTCCTCTCTCTCTCTCTCTTCCTCCCTCGCTCACATTCACACTCCTCATGCCATGACCCCATGGTCCTCTCTAGATCACCCACTCACTGCCCTTCTTTTCTCCCTTCCTCTGTACCTTCCTCTTCTCTCCCTCTCTCAATCACTCCCCTCCTCCCCTATTCTCCCACCCACCCTCTCTCTCCCTCTCTCTCTCTCCCCCTCTCCCTCCATGCCAAGTCCCCATGGTCCTCTCTAGATCACCCACTCACTGCCTTCCTTGTTCTCTCTTGCTCTATAGCCCTTCCTCTTCTTTCTCTCCCCCTCTCTCTCTCTCTCTCTCTCTCTCACTCTCTCTCTCTCTCTCAATTCAATTTCAATTTCAATTTAAGGGCTTTATTGGCATGGGAAACGTGTGTTAACATTGCCAAAGCAAGGGAAGTAGATAGTAAACAAAAGTGAAATAAACAATAAATATTAACAGTAAACATTACACTCAGAAATTTCAAAAGAATAAAGACATTTCAAATGTCATTATGTATATATATAGTGTTGTAACAATGTGCAAATAGTTAAAGTACAAATGGGAAAATAAATAAACATAAATATGGGTTGTATTTACAATGGTGTTTGTTCTTCACTGGTTGCCCTTTTCTTGTGGCAACAGGTCACAAATATTGCAGCTGTGATGGCACACTGTGGTTTTTCACCCAGTAGATAAGGGAGTTTATCAAAATTGGGTTTGTTTTCGAATTCTTTGTGGATCGCTGTAATCTGAGGGAAATATGTGTCTCTAATATGGTCATACATTTGGCAGGAGGTTAGGAAGTGCAGCTCAGTTTCCACCTCATTTTGTGGGCAGTGTGCACATAGCCTGTCTTCTCTTGAGAGCCAGGTCTGCCTACGGCTGCCTTTCTCAATAGCAAGGCTATGCTCACTGAGTCTGTACATAGTCAAAGCTTTCCTTAAGTTTGGGTCAGTCACAGTGGTCAGGTATTCTGCCACTGTGTACTCTCTGTTTAGGGCCAAATAGCATTCTAGTTTGCTCTGTTTTTTTGTTTGTTCTTTCCAATGTGTCAAGTAATTCTCTTTTTGTTTTCTCATGATTTGGTTGGGTCTAATTGTGTTGTTGTTGTTGTTGTTGTTGTCCTGGGGCTGTGTGGGGTCTGTTTGTGTTTGTGAACATAGGCCCAGGACAAGCTTACTTAGGGGACTCTTCTCCAAGTTCATCTCTCTGTAGGTGATGGCTTTGTTATGGAAGGTTTGGGAATCGCTTCCTTTTAAGTGGTTATAGAATTTAACGGCTCTTTTCTGGACGACTCTCTCTCTCTCTCTCTCTCTCTCTCTCTCTCTCTCTCTCTCTCTCTCTCTCTCTCTCTCTCTCTCTCTCTCTCTCTCACACACTCTTACCCTCCCCTCTCTCTCTGTCTCTCTCTCTCTCTCACACACACTCTCTTACAGTGCCTTGCAAAAGTATTCATCCCCCTTGGCGTTTTCCCTATTTTGTTGCATTACAACCTGTAATTTAAATGGATTTTTATTTGGATTTCATGTAATGGACATACACAAAATAGTCCAAATTGGTGAAATGAAATGAAAAAAATAACTTGTTTCAAAAAATTATACAAAATAAATAACAGAAAAGTGGTGCATGCATACAGTGAGGGAAAAAAGTATTTGATCCCATGCTGATTTTGTACGTTTGCCCACTGACAAAGACATGATCAGTCTATAATTTTAATGGTAGGTTTATTTGAACAGTGAGAGACATAATAACAACAACAAAATCCAGAAAAACGCATGTCAAAAATGTTATAAATTGATTTGCATTTTAATGAGGGAAATAAGTATTTAACCCCTCTGCAAAACATTACTTAGTACTTGGTGGCAAAACCCTTATTGGCAATCACAGAGGTCAGACGTTTCTTGTAGTTGGCCACGAGGTTTGCACACATCTCAGGAGGGATTTTGTCCCACTCCTCTTTGCAGATCTTCTCCAAGTCATTAAGGTTTCGAGGCTGACGTTTGGCAACTCGAACCTTCAGCTCCCTCCACAGATTTTCTATGGGATTAAGGTCTGGAGACTGGCTAGGCCACTCCAGGACCTTAATGTGCTTCTTCTTGAGCCACTCCTTTGTTGCCTTGGCCGTGTGTTTTGGGTCATTGTCATGCTGGAATACCCATCCATGACCCATTTTCAATGCCCTGGCTGAGGGAAGGAGGTTCTCACCCAAGATTTGACGGTACATGGCCCCGTCCATCGTCCCTTTGATGCGGTGAAGTTGTCCTGTCCCCTTAGCAGAAAAACACCCCCAAAGCATAATGTTTCCACCTCCATGTTTGACGGTGGGGATGGTGTTCTTGGGGTCATAGGTAGCATTCCTCCTCCTCCAAACACGGCGAGTTGAGTTGATGGCAAAGAGCTCGATTTTGGTCTCATCTGACCATAACACTTTCACCCAGTTCTTCTCTGAATCATTCAGATGTTCATTGGCAAACTTCAGACGGGCCTGTATATGTGCTTTCTTGAGCAGGGGGACCTTGCGGGCGCTGCAGGATTTTAGTCCTTCACAGCGTAGTATGTTACCAATTGTTTTCTTGGTGGCTATGGTCCCAGCTGCCTTGAGATCATTGACAAGATCCTCCCGTGTAGTTCTGGGCTGATTCCTCACCGTTCTCATGATCATTGCAACTCCACGAGGTGAGATCTTGCATGGAGCCCCAAGCCAAGGGAGATTGACAGTTATTTTGTGTTTCTTCCATTCTTCCATTCGCACCAACTGTTATCACCTTCTCACCAAGCTGCTTGGTGATGGTCTTGTAGCCCATTCCAGCCTTGTGTAGGTCTACAATCTTGTCCCTGACATCCTTGGAGAGCTATTTCGTCTTGGCCATGGTGGAGAGTTTGGAATCTGATTGATTGATTGCTTCTGTGGACAGGTGTCTTTTATACAGGTAACACTTTAAGAGTGTGCTCCTAATCTCAGCTCGTTACCTCTATAAAAGACTCCTGGGAGCCAGAAATCTTTCTGATTGAGAGGGGGTCAAATACTTATTTCCCTCATTAAAATGCAAATCAATTTATAACATTTTTGACATGCGCTTTTCTGGATATTTGTGTTGTTATTCTGTCTCTCACTGTTCAAATAAACCTACCATTAAAATGATAGACTGATCATTTCTTTGTCAGTGGGCAAACGTACAAAATCAGCAGGGGATCAAATACTTTTTTCCCTCACTGTATGTATTCACCCCCTTTGCTATGAAGCCCCTAAATAAGATCTGGTGCAACCAATTACCTTCAGAAGTCACATAATTAGTTAAATAAAGTCCACCTGTGTGCAATCTAAGTGTCACATGATCTGTCACATGATCTTAGTATAAATACACCTGTTCTGAAAGGCCCCAGAGTCTGCAGCACCACTAAGCAAGGGGCACCACCAAGCAAGCGGCACCATGAAGACCAAGGAGCTCTCCAAACAGGTCAGGGACAAAGTTGTGGAGAAGTCCAGATCAGGGTTGGGTTATAAAAAAATATCTGAAACTTTGAACATCCCACGGAGCACCATTAAATCCATTATTAAAAAATGGAAAGAATATGGCACCACAACAAACCTGCCAAGAGAGGGCCGCCCACCAAAACTCACGGACCAGCCAAGGAGGGCATTAATCAGAGAGGCAACAAAGAGACCAAAGATAACCCTGAAGGAGCTGCAAAGCTCCACAGCGGAGATTGGAGTATCTGTCCATAGGACCACTTTAAGCCGTACACTCCACAGAGCTGGGCTTTACGGAAGAGTGGCCAGAAAAAAGCCATTGCTTAAAGAAAAAAATAAGCAAACACGTTTGGTGTTCGCCAAAAGGCATGTGGGAGACTCCCCAAACATATGGAAGAAGGTACTCTGGTCAGATGAGACTAAAATTGAGCTTTCTGGCCATCTTCTGGCCATCTGGTGCAAACCCAACACCTCTTATCACCCCGAGAACACCATCCCCACAGTGAAGCATGGTGGTGGCAGCATCATGCTGTGGGGATGTTTTTCATCGGCAGGGACTGAGAAACTGGTCTGAATTGAAGGAATGATGGATGGCGCTAAATACAGGGAAATTCTTGAGGGAAACCTGTTTCAGTCTTCCAGAGATTTGAGACTGGGACGGAGGTTCACCTTCCAGCAGGACAATGACCCTAAGCATACTGCTAAAGCAACACTTGAGTGGTTTAAGGGGAAACATTTAAATGTCTTGGAATGACCTAGTCTGCCTGTCTGTCTGTCTGTCTCTCTCTCGCTGTCTGTCTGTCTGTCTTTCTCTCACACTGTAAAGAAACCCATTCCGGAAGACCCTCCTGACATGGCAAGGACCAAGTTGAGCAGAGAAATCTGAAATGATAAACCATCTCTCTCTCACTACAGCTTTGTAATTAACTGACTTTTGAATGATTGTTTTCTGAAAAAAAAGTTTTATATCAAAATCTAATCAAATCTGGTTGGTGTGTGTTTGTGTGTGTGTGTGTGTGTGAGAGAGAGTGTGTGTAGCCTGGTGTTTGATTATTAGCTCATAGCTGAACAGATGCAGATGCGTAAACATAGATAGGGGGGAACCCAGTCACATCAGATTAGGACAGACACCAAAGATCTACCCTCCCAGACACACACACACACACACACACAAACTCATTCTCACATTCATGTTTGCAAGGCAAAATAATGTACAGTATGTGTATTGTGTACATGCAAACATAATCCTGTCACAAATACACACTACCCTGCATAGGAACACATATGGTACTGCTCCAGATTCACATTCATACAGTACATATTTACATTACATTTACATTTACGTCATTTAGCAGACACTCTTATCCAGAGCGACTTACAGTTAGTGCATACATTATTATTATTTTCATACTGGCCCCCCGTGGGAATCGAACCCACAACCCTGGCGTTGCAAACGCCATGCTCTATCAGCTGAGCTACCTCCCTGCCTGCCATTCCCTCCCCTACCCTGGACGACGCTTGGCCAATTGTGCGCCGCCCCATTGGTCTCCCGGTTGCGGCCGGCTACAGCAGAGCCTGGATTCGAACCAGGATCTAGTGGCACAGCTAGCACTGCGGCCATACATATAGGCTATACATATAGGCTATACTGTACAATACACAAAAGGCTATAGTACACATGCTGCTACAAATAGTAAATACTAGAATGCGTACCATCACATGCCTCATAAACCCTATATTACCATATAAACATCTCAGAGGGCATATGAGAGAGAGAGAGAGAGAGAGAGAGAGAGAGAGAGAGAGAGAGAGAGAGAGAGAGAGAGAGAGAGAGAGAGAGAGAAGCGTAAAACAAATGGGTTAAGCACAGGCTAAAGAGAGGGTGCGATAGAGAAAAGTGAGAGAAATATATTGATGAATTGATTGATGAATGCAAATGAAGATGACTGCATGCGGGAAATAAGATAACAGGAGGAATGTGACAAGTTCTCTGGTTGATGGGGTTCATAAGATAACAGAAGGAATGTCACAAGTTCTCTGGTTGAGTGGGTTCCTAAGATAACAGGAGGAATGTGACACGTTCTCTGGTTGAGGGGGTTCATACGATAACAGGAGAAATGTGACAAGTTCTCTGGTTGAGGGGGTTCATAAGATAACAGAAGGAATGTGACAAGTTCTCTGGTTGAGGGGGTTCATAAGATAACAGAAGGAATGTGACAAGTTCTCTGGTTGAGGGGGTTCACCTTTACTGTATGAAAGAAACCAGCGGCTGATGTGTATCTGGAATATTGTTAATACCACTCCATTAGCACTGCCTCGCAACACACCACTGAGCCTGATATGGATCCTTATCCCACATCATATACCTCAGAAACAATGGGTCCTCGCTGTCTATCTGTCTCTGCCATCTGGGGAATAATGACTGCACAGAGCCCCTAGGCACAGATCTAGGATCAGCTTACCATAACCTTATCGGAATCTTGAACCATTAGGGAAGGAAATGTACAACTGACCATATACCAGTGTATAGGGGTGACTTTATCGTCTTCCAATGACTGGGATGTGAGCTGCCTGTAGGCACAGATCTAGGATCAGTTTACCGTTCCAAATCCTAACCATAAGGCACTAGGGAGGGTAAATGCAACTGATCTTAGATCAGTGTCTAGGGGTGACTTTCTCCTACAGTCCTTATGGCTGGGATGGGTTCAGGAGAGACAAATAGCTTCCACTAGTTGCCCTAAGGTCTGCTGTGAATCCACCCCTAATGGTTACACACACACACACACACACACACACACATACAGAGATATCGATGAATGTTAAATGAGATGGAACAGAGACATCTACATGTCCATCAACCCTTCACATTTGACACATTTCTATTAAAACAGTAATGTCCCTTGGGGAGTTGGTTTCTTGTGTGTGTGTGTGTGTGTGTGTGTGTGTGTGCGCAACAAGATCTCACGGTCTCACTTCGGTATTCAACGTTTGTCCAGGTGTGTGTGGGGGGGGGGTTAAATTTTTACAGTTAAGTTTAGGCATTAATTATGACTGGTTAACACTAGAACCACTCAAGCAGTCATTTGGACTGCTCTTGAATTAAAAAAAAAATATTTTTCAAGTCATGCCCCCCTCCGTCCTTGACTTTTCCTAAATAAGTCTATATAACATACTGTTGTTGTTAGAATCTTAATATCACAAACAGAACTGGATATATAACCAGTTTTAGGAGTGCATGTCATTTTTTGAATGGTTTCCCCCGTTGCCCCTCCTTAACCCGACAGTAGGGCCTGCTCCCCTCCTTCTCCTGACAGTTAAAGGTGCCGTGCCCAGTTGATAATCACCCCGATAATTGCTTCGAAACTGAACCTAAACTATACCGTCCATTCTATTGTATTGATCTATTCTAATTATAATCTCAAAATGGTATGTACCCTATTTCAGTCCACCGAATCCAAGCAGTCTTATCAGTCTACTCTGACCTAGTACATAGTGAGAGCATGCGTAATTTACTATGGTAAGAAGACCAAAAGGAATGGATGCACATGCTAAATTAGCATTGCTCCAACATCTGAATGAAAACGACTCAGATGGTGGGGAAAAAATTTATCATGACATCTCTGATGATTATTCTTCTGATTCTGAGCCTCAGCCTGAACCTGCATCCCTGAGGCCTAAGTGCAAAAAAAGCCAGATCGGTGCGCACTGAGCAGGTGCCCGTGCCACCACCATATGAAACATTGTGAGAGGAGAGAGGAGACGAAGGCAACGTTTGGATAGAACAAGGCTGTGGCAATGCTACGGGCCGATTATCAGCACAAAATGTCATCACTGAGAGAACAGGCCCTACATCTCAAGCAGAAACAACATCAGCAACACACTCACCAGCCTTCGTTGTTTATGTGACAAGGACATGCTCCAGCCGATGCCATTGCGTGAAGACGCACACCATGTAAACACGAGATGACAGTAATTGACTATTTTTGACTGCTGCCATATCGACACTTCATTATAATGCCATTATTGCTTTTGTGCTGATCGTCATTATTTATCCAGCACATTTCACGCTTATGATGTTTAGGCTACTGATGTTGTCATCATTTGACCGCGCGTCTTGCTGACCGTGGTTGGGGTATTTCTTTTTATTTTGTCGTTATAAAAAGAAGCCGTTACCGCATTCCAACACATATGTTTCTGTTTCAAAGTTGTATTAACAAAGGCACTCCACAAATAACATTTATTGAACACTATATTTGTGTTTTTAGTGTTTTTACATATAGCCTACAGTAACATAAAGTAATGAAAATGCTATAGTGTTATTTGAAATATATATATTTTTGTATTCTAATGTAACCTTCATAAACAAAACCAAATTGTTATTTTTGCGATAGTATACAGTGCATTCGGAAAGTATTCAGATCCCTTGACTTTTTCCACATTTTGTTACATTACAGCCTTATTCTAAAATGGATTACATAGATTTTTTCCCCTTATCAGTCTACACACAATACCCCATAAAGACGAAGCAAAAACAGTTTTTTAGACATTTTTGCAAGTATATATTAAAAAAGAACACGTAAATATCACATTTACATAAGTATTCAGACCCTTTACTCAGTACTATGTTGAAGCTCCTTTGGCAGCGATTACAGCCTCGAGTCTTCTTGGGTATGACGCTACAAGCTTGGTACACCTGTATTTAGGGAGTTTCTCCCATTCTTCTCTGCAGATCCTCTTACGCTCTGTCAGGTTGGATGGTGTGCATCGCTGCACAGCTATTTTCAGGTCTCTCCAGAGATGTTTGTTCGGGTTCTGGCTGGGCCACTCAAGGACATTCAGAGACTTGTCCCGAAGCCACGCCTGCGTTGTCTTGGCTGTGTGCTTAGGGTCGTTGTCCTGTTGGAAGGTGAACTTTCGCCCCAGTCTGAGGTCCTGAGCGCTCTGGAGCAGGTTTTCATCAAGGATCTCTCTGTACTTTGCTCCGTTCATCTTTCCCTCGATCCTGCCTAGTCTCCCAGTCCCTGCCGCTGAAAAACATCTCCACAGCATGATGCCACCACGCTTCACCGTAGGGACGGTGCCATGTTACCTCCAGACGTGACGTTTGGCATTCAGGACAAATAATTCAATCTTGGTTTCATCAGACCAGTGAATCTTGTTTCTCAAGATCTGAGAGTCTTTAGGTGCCTTTTGGCAAACTTCAAGCGGGCTGTCATGTGCCTTTTACTGAGGAGTGGCTTCTGTCTGGCCACTCTACCATAAAGGCCTGATTGGTGGAGTGCTGCAGAGATGGTTGTCCTTCTGGAAGGTTCTCCCATCTCCACAGAGGAACTCTGGAGCTCTGTCAGAGTGACCATTGGGTTCTTGGTCACTCTTCTCCCCCGATTGCTCAGTTTTGGCCGGGCGGCCAGCTCTAGGAAGAGTCTTGGTGGTTCCAAACTTCTTCCATTTAAGAATGATGGAGGCCACTGTGTTCTTGGGGACCTTAAATGCTGCAGAAATGTTTTGGTACCCTTACCCAGATCTGTGCCTCGACACAATCCTGTCTTGGAGCTCTACGGACAATTCCTTCGACCTCATGGCTTGGTTGTTGCTCTGACATGCACTGTCAACTGTGGGACCTTATATAGACAGGTGTGTGCCTTTCCAAATCATGTCCAATCAATTGAATTTACCACAAGTGGACTCCAATCAAGTTGTAGAAACATCTTGAGGATGATCAATGGAAACAGGATGCACCTGAGCTGAATTTTGAGTCTCATAGCAAAGGGTCTGAATACATATGTAAATGTGATATTCGTTTTTTTTTTTAATAAACTTGTGAACATTTCTAAAAACCTGTTTTTGCTTTGTCATTATGGGGTATTTTGTGTAGATTGATGAAGAAAACAAACAATTTAATCCATTTTAGAATAAGGCTGTAATGTAACAAAATGTGGAAAAAGTCAAGGGGTTTGGGGTTTTAGGCTGGGTTTCTGTATAGCACACCACATATGCTGATGTGAAAAGGGCTTTATAAAAGGGCTTTATAAATACATTTGATTGATTGATCTAATACTTTCCGGAAAGATATCAGTTTGTCTCTGTGAATGGTCTGTCCTCCGACAAATCAACTGTACATTTCGGTGTTCCTCAAGGTTCCGTTTTAGGACCACTATTGTTTTCACTATATATTTTACCTCTTGGGGATGTTATTCGAAAACATAATGTTAACTTTCACTGCTATGCGGATGACACACAGCTGTACATTTCAATGAAACATGGTGAAGCCCCAAAATTGCCCTCGCTAGAAGCCTGTGTTTCAGACATAAGGAAGTGGATGGCTGAAAACTTTTTACTTTTAAACTCGGACAAAACAGAGATGCTTGTTCTAGGTCCCAAGAAACAAAGAGATCTTCTGTTAAATCTGACAATTCATCTTGATGGTTGTAAAGTCGTCTCAAATAAAACTGTGAAGGACCTCGGCGTTACTCTTGACCCTGATCTCTCTTTTGACGAACATATCAAGACTGTTTCAAGGACAGCTTTTTTCCATCTACGTAACATTGCAAAAATCAGAAATTTTCTGTCCAAAATGATGCAGAAAAATTAATCCATGCATTTGTTACTTCTAGGTTAGACTACTGCAATGCTCTATTTTCCGGCTACCCGGATAAAGCACTAAATAAACTTCAGTTAGTGCTAAATACGGCTGCTAGAATCCTGACTAGAACCAAGAAATTTGATCATATTACTCCAGTGCTAGCTTCCCTACACTGGCTTCCTGTTAAGGCAAGGGCTGATTTCAAGGTTTTACTGTTAACCTATAAAGCGTTACATGGGCTTGCTCCTACCTATCTTTCCGAGTTGGTCCTGCCGTACATACCAATACGTACGCTACGGTCACAAGACGCAGGCCTCCTAATTGTCCCTAGAATTTCTAAGCAAACAGCGGGAGGCAGGGCTTTCTCCTATAGATCTCCATTTTTATGGAACAGTCTGCCTACCCATGTGAGAGACGCAGACTCGGTCTCAACCTTTAAGTCTTTACTGAAGACTTATCTCTTCAGTAGGTCATATGATTGAGTGTAGTCTGGCCCAGGAGTGTGAAGGTGAACGGAAAGGCTCTGGAGCAACGAACAGCCCTTGCTGTCTCTGCCGGGCCGGTTCCCCTCTCCACTGGGGTTCTCTGCCTCTAACCCTGTTGCAGGGGCTGAGTCACTGGCTTGCTGGTGCTCTTTCATGCCGTCCCTGGGAGGGGTGTGTCACTTGAGTGGGTTGAGTTACTGACGTGATCTTCCTGTCTGGGTTGGCGCCCCCCTTGGTTTGTGCTGTGGTGGAGACCTCTGTGGGCTATACTCGGCCTTGTCTCAGGATTGTAAGTTGGTGGTTGAGGATATCCCTCTAGTGGTGCGGGGGCTGTGCTTTGGCAGAGTGGGTGGGGGTTATATCCTTCCTGTTTGGCCCTGTCCGGGGTTTCTTCGGATGGGGCCACAGTGTCTCCGGACCGCTCCTGTCTCAGCCTCCAGTATTTATGCTGCAGTAGTTTATGTGTCGGGGGGCTGGGGTTAGTTGGTTATACCTGGAGTACTTCTCCTGTCTTATCCAGTGTCCTGTGTGAATTTAAGTATGCTCTCTCTAATTCTCTCGTTCTCTCTTTCTCTCTGAGAACCTGAGCCCTAGGACCATACGTCAGGACTACCGGGCATGATGACACCTTGCTGTCCCCAGTCCGCCTGGCCTTGCTGCTATTCCAGTTTCAACTGTTCTGCCTGCGGTTACGAAACCCCTACCTGTCCCAGACCTGCTGTTTTCAACTCTTAATGATCGGCTATGAAAAGCCAACTGAGAGACCTGAGCACCTAGGACCATACGTCGGGACTACCGGCCGTGGTGACTCCTTGCTGTCCCCAGTCCGCCTGGCCTTGCTGCTATTCCAGTTTCAACTGTTCTGCCTGCGGTTATGGAACCCCTACCTGTCCCAGACCTGCTGTTTTCAACTCTTAATGATCGGCTATGAAAAGCCAACTGAGATTTATTCCTGATTATTATTTGACCATGCTTGTCACTTATGAACATTTTTGAACATCTTGGCATGGTTCTGTTATAATCTTCACCCGGCACAGCCAGAAGAGGACTGGCCACCCCTCATAGCCTGGTTCCTCTCTAGGTTTCTTCCTAGGTTTTCGCCTTTCTAGGGAGTTTTTCCTAGCCACCGTGCTTCTACACCTGCATTACTAGCTGTTTGGGGTTTTAGGCTGGGTTTCTGTACAGCACTTCGAGATATTAGCTGATGTAAGAAGGGCTATATAAAATAAAATTGATTGATTGATTGATTTCCGAATGCACTGTATATGACATTTATTAATTACACTGTTAGAATGTTGCAGTCAGAATTAATGCTCATTAGCTCAATGGTGGGTACCTCGAGGCCCAGCGGTTCTAGTGTTAAGGTAAGGTTTAATGTTTGGGATAGGGTTAAAACAGAGACAATTTTAACTAGTGCTTAGAACTGGTATTGAACCTGCAATCCTCGGAGCCAGAGCATGTGGTTTAAGCCCATCCTCTATCCCCATCCACAACACCCTAGCAAGTTGCTAGCTAGATGATAATAGGCACTCATTTTGCCCCTAGTGGACGGTGTTGAAGGCATCTCCCGACGTCCTGGGGACCTGGACAACGTTGAATAATGAAGTCGATCTGGTGTGACCTGGCTGGTGTGTGTGTGTGTGATTGTATGTAAATCAATCTGGAGCGCTCCTCAATAGGTTAACCCCAATCATATGATAATTTACATTGTAGCGTGGTGCAGGCCTCACTAATGATCCATGGTCATGTATTGATCTATTGATTGGAGCCAAGCAGAGTTTACACACCAACAAAGACAAGCATCGAGGAAAGGAGGAAGAGAGGGAGAGTGAAAGAGAAGAGGAATATACAGAACACTCCAAATCTCAAACTCCACTTCCTCTAACTCAGTCAAAACATTAGCTAACACTTTGCTGTGTGTGTGTGTGTTTGTTGTGTGTGTGTGTGTGTGTGTGAGAGAGAGAGAGTGTGTGTGTGTGTGTGTGTGTGTGTGTGAGAGAGAACTAATGTAGAAAATATAATTGTTAATTAATCAGAAAAATGTATTAATATATTTTCTATGCATTCTTAAACAATCCAGATAATTTCCAGAATAATTGATTTTAAAAAATGCAATGTCTGTGTGTGAGTGTGTGTGAGTGCACACGTGTGTGAGAGAGAAAATCTAATGTAGAAAATATTATTGTTATTTGATCTGAAGAATGAATTAATATTTTGTTTTGTTTTGTTTTTCTAAACAATCCAGATACTTTCCAGAATCATTTTTTAAAAGATGCAATGTCCAGACTTTTTACCTGACACCCCAGCCCAGTCTCATAGACTAGACGTAACATAGTAAATGAAAATCTGGGACACTCAAATTAGTACAGCTTATGTTATGCTTGGTATGGTTACATAAGACAGAAGGTTACTAAAGGCAAAAACGAAAGGAGGGTGGTTGGTCAGGGTGGATGGGTGGGTGTATAACGGGAATGTCTAGCAACCCAACTGTTGCGTGTATCAATCTCATCACAGACAACTTTAGCATTTTGCAACTAATTACTACTTTTTCGCTACTTTGCAACTACTGAGCGTGTTAGCTAACCCTTCCCCTAACCTTAACTCCTAACCCCTTACTGTTATATATAGCCTAGCTGTAGAAGAACGCACATCTGCACAGTTTCACATTGTACATCACTCAGTCCTTTAATGACATGTGCCACTCATTCTGACAACCCATTAATCCGTAAAGCAGCACACTGTCCTAAACCATAACAACGTACAGTACGATGTACAGCACGTCGTACCATACATAACATTTCTCCCCCCTTTCCAAAAAGCAGAGACTGGTACCATATATAAAAATGTCCGTAGTGCAAGAACCTAGAGTGATACCTGTAAGATAATTGTTACATTTGCACACACTGTATATATATTTTCTGTTGTATTTTTGACTTCATGTTTTGTTTTACCCCATTTGTAACTCTGTTGTTGTTGTTTTTATCGCACTGCTTTGCTTTATCTTGGCCAGGTCGCAGTTGTAAATGAGAACTTGTTCTCAACTGGCTTACCTGGTTAAATAAAGGTGAAATAAAAAATAAAATAAAATAAATAAACATTAACCCTTAAACGGAAGGACTCTCCAAACTAGCCAGTTCAGTCCATTAACCTGGAGGTTGACTAAGACACCTAACGGAGCCTAAGAATGAAAATATGTTAAGTAGTCCCCCAGATGAGCAGGGCGAGTTCGTGCCCGCATAGGCCTTTGTTCAACCGACACCGCTTGTGGCTCTGGCCCTTGGGGAACCCACAGAGGCTGGGGCTCGGGTGGTAGTGGTGGAGGAGGTCCATCAGGTGGCGTCTCTGGCATGTATGTTTGTTTTGTGGGCATTCGTATTCCTTGAGGGGCAGGGACTTTCCTGAGGCGGCTGGCGTGCCAGCGTGATCCATTGCTCATCATGAAGGTGGCGGGCCCCAGTTGTCAACTGACCTGCAAGGGGTCCGACCAGAATGAGGCCATTTTGTTGTACCACTGAGGCCGTCGGGCTTGAACCCAGTCTGACACTTGGATGATTGACTTCTTCACCCTGTGTGCCTTGTCGAAATGCTGTTTCATTGCTCTTTGGTGCCTGGTCACTGCCTGCTTTTCTTGGGTGCGCCTAGTATCCGTGTTCTGAGTCTGTCCAGTGGCAGTTCCATCTCACGACCTAGCATGAGAGATGCCGGGGAGACCTGTGTTGTTGTGTGTTTGCTTGCTCTGTAGTGCATTAGCGTTTGATTCAAAGCAGTTTGGAACGTGCACCCCTGGACCAGGTGCGCTCTGATGCCGTTCTTCAGCATTTGGTTGAAGCGTTCCACCCCTCCGTTAGCTTGTGGGTTGTAGTAGGCCATGCGGATGTGTTTGATTCCCTTGTTGCTGAGATATGAGGAGAACTCGGCAGAGGTTAGCTGGGGCCCATTGTCCGTGGTGAGGGTGAGGGGTAGGCCCCACTTTGTGAACAGGCTGTCTAGGATGTCCACGATGGCCTGTGTTGTGACAGTTTCGACAGGAACCACTTCTGGCCACTTAGAGTGGAGGTCATACGCCACCACCAGGAAGCCCTGATGGTGAGGGACTGCGTGTCCATGGATTTCGCCACAGATGTCCAGCTGGATGTTCTACCAGGGGCGGGACGGCCATGAGAGAGGCTGCAGGGGGGTGGGGTGGACTGTCCTGTTTTCCCACTGAGGAGGCATGCAGCACAATCCCTGACCAGGGCTTCAATGTCATGGTCGATACCTGGCCACCACACAAGGTATCGACATCGCTGTTTGACCTTCACTATGCCCAAGTGACCTTCGTGCGCCATGGATAGAACACATGCACACAGGCCACTCGGGACCACAGTGCAAAACCCTTGAGAGACACAGACTTCTTCCCAGCAAGAAAGTTCGTGCTTCACCCTGGCGAAAGTCGCCAGCTCTTCCGGCACCTGTGCTGGCCATCCAGTGCATATGTAGGTGCGCAGGGTAGACAGTGTGGGATTCTGTTCCGATGCTTGCTTCAGCTCCTCCAGTGAGACGACTGACTGAAGGGGAGCGTAGAGCATTTGTACGAGCTCTGTTTCGTTGTCGTCTGGCAAGACGGTCGGAGTAGGAGCGTCAAAGGAGCGTGAGAGGAGGCCACCACGTTATCCCTCCATCCGGAGTGAACTTCAGCTGATAGTCATACTGTCTGAGGCGGTCGGCCCATCTGTGCAGCCGAAGTGGCTTGTGGCCAGTTCCTGATGCCGACAGTAGCGTCGTGAGGGACTGGTGGTCAGTTTGGAACCCCACAAGCTCAACGGCTGGAGCTGCAAAGGTGCACTTTCCACTGTTCAGGGTAAGGTTGTTCCACAGTAGAGCACTGAATACTCTGTGGAGTCGATAATTATGGATGTGGAGGTCAGGGCCGTGGACCACGATGTCGTCCAGATAGACCGCCACACCAGGTATTCCAGCGAGGATGGTGCTCATCAACTTCTGGAAGCAGCTGGGGGCGGAGCTAAATCCAAAAGGCATGCGTGTATATCTGAACACACCAGCATGAGTGACAAAGGCTGTGAGGTCTCTGCTAGCTGCATGGAGGGGTACCTGAAGATAACCCTGATGCAGGTTGAGCTTCGTGAAGATCGTGGAGCCATGAAATTGTGAGGTCAGCTCCTCAGCTGTAGGCAAGGGGTACTTATCCGGGACAACGGACTTGTTCACAGCACGGAGATCCACACAGGTCCGGATTCCACCTGACTTTTTGGTTGCAATGACCAAGTTTGAAATCCAGGGGGCAGCGTTGATTGGCTCAATGATGCCTGCCTCCAACTGTGACTGGAGATATTTTGTGACGTCATCACGCAGTGCAAAGGGAATGCGCCGCAGGGGCTGCATGACTGGGGTCACGTCCGGGTTCACTAGGGGCCTGTGAGTGAAGGCTGTGAGGCAGCTCAGTCCATCAAACAGAGTTGGTCAGTTCTGTTGCCATGTGCAGGTAACTTGGTGGATAGCTGACCCACTGTCATTGCTCAGTGTGAATCCCAAGCCTGTGAAGAGGTCGAGACCCAGGAGGTTGGCACCCCGCTTTGCAACGTGAAATGTGAATGATGGCAGATGCTTGGTGCCGTAGTGTACTGGGACCTGGAGGGTGCCTACAATGTCTATCTTGGATCTACCATACCCACACAGGGCAGTGGAGGGCTGTTGGAGTGGTAGGTGATTGAAAAACGTGTAGTAAGTGGCAAGGTTGAGCAACGACACCGCAGTGCCAGTATCCAGTTGTAAAGGCAAACCCACCTCGCCCAGCTGCACAGTGCATGTCCTGAATGACACATGGTTGGTGGAGACGGTTCGGATTTCAGTGTGTTCATGTTGAGAGTGAGATGAAAATAAGGTTCTGGGTGGAGCTAGTAGCTGGGGCAGAACAACACACTTTCGCCAAGTGATTGTATTTTGAACAGTTCTTGCATATTTTCCCACGGGCTGGGCAGTTTGAAGCCCTTGAATTGTGAGAGCTAGCCCCACAGTTGCCACAGCTACTTCTGTTTGTTTGTCTGTGTGCCTGCTGCACGGGCATGCCGGTGTCTCTGTCCATGCAGCTATCGACGTGGGAGGGCGTGCGCAGCGCGTGACCGTTGTAGTGCGCCTGCTCGGGCTGAAGCTGCTGTGTGAGAATGGCTGGGGGCTGAGTGTATGCTGCAGAGCTATCTGTTAGCATAGTAGAGCATTCAAAAGCCGCTTCAACCTGGAGTGCTATTTTAATAGCTCCATCAAGTTGTAAATTATCCAATTCCAAAAGCAGTTTCTCCCTTGTCTTTTCACATAATGTCCCCTCTATCAGCTGATCCCTGATGATCTCGTCCTGAAGTGTCCCGTAGTTACAAGAGCTAGCCAAATCCCTCAGATTAGCCACGTAGCTCTGAATGGACTCACCCAGCCGTTGGTGTCTTTTCCGTAGCCACTAACGTCGGAGGAGCACTCGCTCTTTCCCGGCGAAGTGGTTCCGTAGGAGGCTGACTGCAGCGGTGAATGTAGGTGCCGATCCAAGCGCTCTGAAAATCCTATTTCCCTCTGTACCGAGGCAGTGACGGAGCAGTGCTGTCCTCCGCTTGTCGGAGATTGTAGAAAGGTCCATAGCTTCGAGATAAGTGTTAAAACTTTCAAGCCAGTTATTCCACGGGACTGGAGGTTCACCAGGCACGGCGAGGAATGGTGCTGGTGGTGGTAAGCTGAATTCAGCCATCTTCGTCGCCAATGTTATATCTAGCCTAGCTGTAGAAGAACGCACATCTGCACAGTTTCACATTGTACATCACTCTGTCCTTTAATGACATGTGCCACTCATTCTGACAACCCATTTATCTGTAAAGCAGCACACTGTCGTAAACCATAACAATGTACAGTACGACGTACAGCAGGTCGTACCATACATAACACTTACCCTAACTCCTAGCCAAGCTAACGTTAGCATTAGCCACCTAGCCACCTAGGTAGCTAACATATCCTATGAATTGTAATTCATAATATATCATACGAAATGGATGATGGACATACCAAACAAAACATAACATACTAATTTGAGTGTCCCACATTTTTTGGTTTACCTATGTTTCATCCACAGGAGGTTGGTGGCACCTTAATTGGGGAGGACAGGCTTGTGGTAATGGTTGGAGCGGAATAGGTGGAAAGGGATTAACAACATCAAACAAATGGTTTCCATGTGTTTGATGCCATTCCATTCGCTCCATTGCAGCCATTATTATTAGCTGTCCTCCCCTCAGCAGCCTCCACTGTTTACATCTTCCACTGAGTCCAGGTTGCACACTGATTCACTATGCTATGCTATCATCTCACACATAGACTATGCACTGACTATGCACCCCCCCTCTCTCTCACACACACACACATTCATGTCAGGTCTTTCCAGCCACAGGACAGAGTGACACTCACATGTGGTCCGCAGACAGTGGCGAGGTGCGCCTCCGTTTTGCTTGGAGAAGCAGAAAGCGATAGGAGCCAGGAGAATGGCAGGACGGGAGGGGAGGGAGGGAGAGATGGAAGGAGGGAGAGATGGAGGGAGGGAGGGAGGGAGGGAGAGGGAGAAATGCGGATGGAGGGAGGTGGAGGGGGGTGCAATAAGAGGGTTGAGTGGTTCTAGTAAATATTTATATTGCATTATGATAGCCTAAGCGTGAGAGTGAAAGAGAGAGCGGCAGAGAGAGGGAGAGATATAGAGCGACCACCCCTTTATTAATATTATTCCACACCGCTAAGTTTAGCATTCAACACGTGTCGCCAGTGATGGAGAGAGAGAGAGGGAGGAGGGATAGAGAGAGAGGTTGATGGTTGCTAGGTGACCGGGCGCATATACTGAATTTTAACAAAAGAACAGGGAAAGAGGGAGAGGGAGAGAGGAGAGAGAGGGAGAGAGAGGTAGAGAGAGATCGAGAAATTGAATACATGTAGAATATATATTTAGATATATATTTTCAGGGGGGAAAACCCGCAAACGGATACCTCAAAAGGGAAGGATGTGAAAAGGATGGAGGGACGAAGGGAGCGAGGGGGGAAAGGCTTATGAAAAACAGTAAGTACATTTATTTTTATGAATTCGAGGTGCGGAGGTATTTAGTTCCTTTTTTTTCTGGCTTCTAGTTAGATTAGCGAGCGCCTGCTACGCATCATTGAGACGGGAATAGGGGTGCGGGTGTCGGCATTTGTAGAGCCGCTCATGATGGAAAGATGGATGGCCGGAGATAGAGAGGTGGAAACGGCCGGCGCGCGGGGCTTTGACCCCTCTGTCATTGCTGCGCGTGAACACTCACCAGCTCTTATACCCCTCAACTCATAGGCTCTCGTGCATATTCGTAGGTTATATAGATATCATATGAAAAACCTCCACATTCGGACACACTTCTTCAGCAGTTTTATGCCACTTGCATGAATGCCTGCGGATTTATCAATTGACGTGTTCATATCTATTGATGTTCATTTTTCAGGGTATGCTTAGGCTACAGTGTGTGTTTGCTGTGTTTCTTTGTGTGTGTGTGTGTGTTTGCATCTGTGTGTGTGTGTGTAAGTGTGTGTGTTTGTGTACCCACCGTCTTGATCTTAGCTACAGCTTTCTGTAAGATTGTCCATCAATCTTCACTCGATCTATTTATATCTCCACACCGCACGCTAGGAGAGGGAATTCGTTAAGACCACTGCATGCCGAGGTAGTGATACAACTAAACACTGGCATTCTCCTTATTTTCACCCGTGTATTTGTACTCAAACACTGTTACTTGACTAAATTAATGTTTATTTTTTAGCTGAGAGTGAGAGCTCGGTTGTTGTCGTGGTAGAATTCTAAATTTACATCCTCCCGTTTCTATCCTTTTTGGTCCGTAAATAACTTTTGTCCCTATCATTACTTTATTAGTGGAGTATAGCTAAGGTAAACAGAAATGAAGACCCAAATGTAAGGCCAGAACCGAAACTAGAGCCTGAGCTCTGTAGCCAGAGTGGAGAGAGAGTATCTGACCTGTATGAGAGATGGTGTTGCATATCACAGATGTGCTGCAGTGTTTCTGGTTGCCATATCAAACTCATTGGGATGCGTGGTTGAAGTGTTGCATTATGTTGATGGAAAACAGCGTTTTCACTACAGGCCTACATTCACGTGTGTGTGTGTGTGTGTGTGTGTGTGTGCATGCTTGTGTGTATTTTTAGTAGTCTAGATGTTGGTTCTGATTTTACATTGTCATACTGAAGAGCAGTTTCCACTTATTTCCACTTATTTGGATTGTCAAGCTGACATCCATTACCATGGACTATGTTATCATTATTCCTAATCCTTTATGTTATGTTTGTGCAGCTTAAATTTGGCATACATTCTCATCTGCATAACACACACACACACACACACACACACACACACACACACACACACACACACACACACACACACACACACACACACACACACACACACACACACACACACACACACACACACACACACACACACACACACACACACACACACACACACAGAGGAAAGAGGCCAATCCCCCCCTCCACACACACAACCATTCACAGACACACTGCAGCAGCAGAGGAATGCATGTGTTGCTGGTAATGCGTTGCCTCCAGTGTCAATACATCCTCCTTTCTACCGATCTGTCATACTGTCGCCCACAGAGAGTTATACTGTACCAGCTGTGAACATGGGAACAGGGGGTGGAGAGGAGGAGAGAGGGAGAGGGAGAGAGGGTTGGGGAAGAGAGGTGAAGTGAGGAGAGAGAGAGACAGAAGGTGTAGATAAAGGTGGAGGTGAAGATGGGGAAATATAGAGGTGAGAGATGGGAAAAGACAGCAGAGAGAGAGAGGGAGAGGGGAAGAGAAGGTAGAGGAGGAGAGTCAGAGGGGGAGGGGTCAGCTGGAATTGAATATCCGAGAGGGGACATAGTTGGAGGGGGCGAGAGGAGAGATGAGAGGAATCGAGTCAACGTTTGTCTGCTTTTTTCCTCCCTCTCCGCTCTTCATCAATTTCACCTCATTGATTCTCCTACTTTTTCACAGAACACCTTCAAGCTCTGCTCTATCATTCTCTTTGCATCTCTCTTTTCTTCCTCCAATCCCCCTGTTTCTTCTCCCTCCAATCCCTTCCATTTCTTATTCTTCCTCACCCCAGCAACCTGTGTCTCCCTCCTCTAATCCCGCATCACACCTTCCTCTCATTCTCTTTTCCTTTCATCCATCCCTTTTCCTTTCATCCATCCCTTTTCCTTTCATCCATCCCTTTTATACAATATTAGAGAGACTAACCCAAATCCCACCCACCCAAACCACCCAACATTCCACTCCCTGTTCTTTTTAATACCACTAATTAAGGTAAAGCTCGTTAACATAGAACATCAATTAGTCTTTAACGAGATCAGAGACTGGTGTTTTGGAGCGATTGCAGTACTCCCCTCTCCCCATGCTCTCTTGTGGATTGGCTTGGCCTCTATTGATAAACAGCATGCTAATTCACTTTAGCCCACAGTGGTAGGTCTGGGCACACAGGGAGTGGGAGGCTATACTGTACTCTACTGTATTGTACTGTACTGTAGTACATGGCTGGGCTGGCTGCACGGTTCATACACACTGACAGATACATGCAGGGACGAACAAGGAGACAGACAGATGGACAGACACCACACACACAAATACAGACAGACAGAAGTGTAGACAGACAGAAGTGTAGACAAACAGACGTGTAGACAGACGTGTAGGTAGACAGACAGACAAGTAGACAGACATACAGACAGACTTGTAGACAGACAGACGTGTAGCCAGACGGACAGACAGACAGACAGACAGACAGACAGACAGACAGACAGACAGACAGACAAAAAGACAGACAGACAGACAGACAGACAGACAGACAGACAGACAGACGTGTAGACAGACAGACGTGTAGACATACAGACAGACTTGTAGACAGATAGACATGTAGACAGACAGACGTGTAGACAAACAGACAGACAGACGTGTAGACAGACAGACGTGTAGACAGACAGACAGACATAGATTTACTGGTGCAGTCAGATAGACAATCAGGCAGACAAACGGACACAAACACACACACATACTGTACATACGGACAGACTGCCTTCAATGTACGAGAGAGAAGGACACACAAACAAACACACTCACACAGTCCACACCCACAGGTTTTATGTTGGGGATACAAGGGGCCACTAGCTAGCACACAGCTGCACAAGACTATACAGAGTACATAAACACGCACACACAGGCAAACACTCAGGGGTACACACACACACACACACGCGCGCGGGCACACACACACACACCCAGCAGGTGTGTTTTGGGGTTGAGAGTTGGCCTCAAGCATGGCTGCACATGACTGCAGGTTTTGTGCGGTGCAGCGTTTTGTAGCAGTGTGGTGTGGTCCCTCATGATGATAGATGGAGCAGGAAATGACAGCATAAGTGGTTATTAAAAAGAGGAAATGGAGGCATTTATAAAAACGATGTTACCCTGTGTCTGCGGCCCTTGCCGTGTGTCACCCTCCACTGTGTCACTGCTCCAGCTCAGACACACTCCCAGCACCAGTATCTATGGCCACGTTGACTAAACCCTCACTACTGGCTCCATGCCTCGGGGCTTCAGAATGGAAATGCAGTGGACTGAGTGGCAGCAGTCTTTGTGATCAACCCCATGTTCAGATTCAGTGAAGCTAGAACCAGGGGGTAGCAGGAATATTCACTGTCATTTATCAGTCTTGTGGCCAGATTTGCTCAGTATTTGAACCAGTTGTAAAGTTTGTAACCCAAATTGAAAGGGGGATAAAACACCAAAAAACTAAGGGAAGAAATGACACGTTCATCATTACATCTTCGTTTACACTTACCCTGATGACCTCGTCCTTCTCAGAACCTCTTTGTTCTAGCGTCCGTGTTTAATTCTCTCTGTCACAAACAGGTGCAACTGCTTAGTAAACCAAAGCCATACATACTACGGTGTTATTATCCCCAGAACAAAGAGCACCTGTTCCTTTTCCAGAGCGAATGAAAGACAAAAGGAAGAAGAAAAGGCAGAATAAAGAAGGTGAAGAAAAGGCAGAGTAAAGAAGGTGAAGAAAAGGCAGAGTAAAGAAGGTGAAGAAAAGGCAGAGTAAAGAAGGTGAAGAAAAGGCAGAGTAAAGAAGGTGAAGAAAAGGCAGAGTAAAGAAGGTGAAGAAAAGGCAGAGTAAATAAGGTGAAGAAAAGGCAGAGTAAAGAAGGTGAAGAAAAGGCAGAGTAAAGAAGGTGAAGAAAAGGCAGAATAAAGACAATCAGAAGGACGATGGCTGAAGGCAAAGTGTTGATCAAGACGCTGTCATGTTATTAATTTTCTGTTTCCTCTTTTCCCCTCCCAAAGTGACTGTTGCAAACTTTATCAAGGTGCAAACAACATTTCAATCTGCTCCCCCACAGACTGTTCCAAAAGACAGTTAATGACACTGTGTCCTCCTGCTTCTAATGTCACACAATCACACAGGGATGAGAGTGTAGCAGTAGCTAGTTCTCATCACATTGATGAGGGTGTGAGAAATGCACAGCAGGACCGTCCAGTCAAGTCCATGACAGTTCCTTCAGCAACATGCAGACCTGTAGCCCCTGACAACACAGAGGAGGGTGGATCTCACCTCAGCTCTATCTCCTGCTGGCTGCTCTGACATACTCCACTGGACCTCATGAACGACAGTCATCACCTTTTGGACATTGGCTTTGAGAAATAGACACAAGTATGTGTGTTCCTGCAGGGCTGGGAATTGCCAGGGACCTCATGATACGATATTATCACGATACTTATTGTCAAAACGATACGATATATCGTTACAAATAATTTCCCAATATGTACTGTAACTGTATCAATGTTTTCCGCTATCACTATTAGAAAGTATGAGAGTGAGTTATTTCGTTGAAGGCAGGTCATCATCACTTGGCCTTTAGGCGCGAGAAATACACACGTGTGTATGTGTGTTAGTCAGTGTGTGTGAGTGTGTGTACATATGCTGAAGGAGTGACTGGATGAAGGTATGTCATCACTTGGTATGTGTGTATTAGTCAGTGTGTGTGAAACTGTGTGGCAAGTGGTCATTACTTTTGGGTGTTAGAAATGATATACAACAGCAACATGACTCAACAGGGAAAATACATTATCACCACCAGCTCTCAGCTCTGTACATGTATCACCAGAGCCTGAAAAGCAGAGAGAAAGATGGAGAATTTCACGGCTGTCTTCCCGTGTAACAAACTTCACAGGTTCATCAGCCTTCCCCTCTAGTGTTCAGATCGTAGATTTTACCGTGTGAAAAACACAATGGGGTTCTGACGTTCCTCTCTCAGCTCCTACTTCTCAGATTTAATCAGTCCCCCCAAACCCCAGAAATGTGGGTCTGTCTCTGTCTCTCACTTCCTCCTGGTCTTCTCACCTTGGTGGGGCTCTGTCTGATTATTTTACATTTTTTATTTAACCTTTATTTGAACAAGAGTCATGCTGAGACCATGGGCTCTTTCACAGATGAGCCCTGCATACACATCAATACACATAAAACACATCACTATACACATCAAACACATCACTATACACATCAAACACATCACTATACACATCACTACAGTGCATTCGGAAAGTATTCAGACCCCTTGACTTTTTCCAAATGTTGTTATGTTACAGCCTTATTCTAAAATGGATTAAACACACAATAACCCATAATGACAAAACAAAAACAGGTTTTTAGAAATTTTTGTAAAACTCCCCCCCGGAAATATTACATTTACATAAGTATTCAGACCCTTTACTCAGTACTTTGTTGAAGCACCTTTGGCAGCGATTAAAGTCTTGAGTCTTCTTGGGTATGACGCTACAAGCTTGGCACACCTGTATTTGGGGAGTTTCTCCCATTCTTCTCTGCAGATCCTCTCAAGCTCTGTCAGGTTCGATGGGGAGCGTCGCTGCACAGCTATTTTCAGGTCTCTCCAGAGATGTTCGATCTGGTTCAAGTCCGGGCTCTGGTTGGGCCACTCAAGGACATTCAGAGATTTGTCCCGAAGCCACTCCTGCGTTGTCTTGGCTGTGTGCTTAGGGTCGTTGTCCTGTTGGAAGGTGAACCTTCGCCCCAGTCTGAGATCCTGAGTGCTCTGGAGCAGGTTTTCATCAAGGATCTCGCTGTACTTTTCTCCGTTCATCTTTCCCTCGGTCCTGACTATCTCCCAGTCCCTGCCGCTGAAAAATATCCCCACAGCATGATGCTTCCACCACCATGCTTCACCGTAGGGATGGTGCCAGGTGTCCTCCAGATGTGACACTTGGCATTCAGGCCAAAGAGTTCAGTCTAGGTTTCATCAGACTAGAGAATCTTGTTTCTCATGGTCTGAGAGTCCTTTAGGTGCCTTTTGGCAAACTCCAAGCGGGCTGTCATGTGCCTTTAACTGAGGAGTGGCTTCTGTCTGGCCACTCTACCATAAAGTCCTGATTGGTGGAGTGCCGCAGAGATGGTTGTCCTTCTGGAAGGTTCTCCCATCTCCACAGAGGAACTCTGGAGCTCTGTCAGAGTGACCATCAGATTCTTGGTCACCTCCCTGACCAAGGCCCTTCTCCCCCGTTTGCTCAGTTTGGCCGAGCGGCCAGCTCTAGGAAGAGTCTTGGTGGTTCCAAACGTCTTACATTTAAGAATGATGGAGGCCACTGTGTTCTTATAGACCTTCAATGCTGCAGAAATGTTTTGGTACCCTTCCCCAGATTTGTGCCTCGACCCAATCCAGTCTCATAGCTCTACGGACAATTCCTTCGACCTCATGGCTTGGTTTTTGCTCTGACATGCGCTGTCAACTGTGGGACTTTATATAGACAGGTGTGTGCCCTTCCAAATCATCTCCAATCAATTGAATTTACCACAGGTGGACTCTAATCAAGTTGTAGAAACATCTCAGGGATGATCAATGGAAACAGGATGCACCTGAGCTCAATTTCGAGTCTCATAGGGGCTGAATACTTATGTAAACAAGGTATAAAAAAAATATATACATTTGCAAAAATATCTAAAAACCAGTTTTTGCTTTGTCATTATGGGGTATTGTGTGTAGATTGATGACGAAAAAATTAATGTAATCAATTTTATAATAAGGCTGTAACGTAACAAAATGTGGAAAAAGTCAAGAGGTCTGAATACTTTCCGAATGCACACATCACTATACACATCACTATACACATCAAACACATCACTATACACATCAATATTCACATCAATACACGAAAGTCAAAACAAAATCATAGAAAACATTATTCAGTAAAAAGGTCCTAAATCAGCCTTTTGAATTGACCTAGAGGCACCAATTCATCCAACTTTAGAGAGCCTTGAAGGTCATTCCACAAGTAAGGTGCAAAAAACTAAAAGCAGATTTAACTAACTCAGTGGAGATCGAAGTGATATCCAGAGTTAGCCATCCCCGAGAGGTGCGTTTCCACAGGGTGCTCTGCAGCCGTTTGTAGGCAGACAGGAGTGTTTCCGGCACCCCCAGTAGAGAGCGGAGGCAGAGCCAGATATGGTGTGAATGCAGCCCTAGTCTCGTCACGAACCAGGCTTCCCTAAAACAGGAGGTGTGACAACCGCGTGATTTTGGAAGTATGGCGACGCGAGACTAACGCAGCCCCAACCTGATCCACATGTTATAAAGCAGTGTTAGATTCTCTCATTCCCCAGCTGCAGAGGGAATAGAGTTCCAACCTTACACACAGTACAGGCTTCTCCTGAGGAGTGACACCTCTATTACAGTGCATTGCGCAATGCAGTTCCACAGCAAATACATGTACACCCTGTCCTGATTATAATGCTGTGTGTCCTCTTCACATGCATTGCAGTTCCATGCCAAAATATATAAAGAAGAGAGTCGACTGTATACTGTTAGAGAATTAAATGAGGATGCCAGATAGTTAATGTATATTTTCAACATGATTATGTTGTCTGCATGTCATACAGTATACGTATGAATGCCCATTGCCCACCACAAGGGATGCTAGGTCACCCATGATACAAGTCAGTATTCAACGTCCATCCATTTCTGAGGACGTTGGGAGAAGACGTGGAAACCGGCCACTAGGGGCAACAGTTAGCGCTGTTACTTTCAAGTAGGTTTCGGTTTTGCTAGGGCGTTGTGGACGGGGATGGTGGATGGGTATAAGCACTCTCTCTGATTCGAATCCAGCGATAGAAAGTTGTTTTTAAAATTTTTGTTTTAAGCCTATCCCAAACCTTATCCCTTACCTTAACCATTCAGAGTTAATGCCTAACCCTATGATTTTAGAGTTAATGCCTAAACTTAACCTTAAACACTTTGAAATTTGACGTTCGCAACAACTTCGAAATTTGACGTTTAAGAAACATGGATGAAAGTCTAATTCTGACGTGACACTGTGAGAGCTAGTTGACTACATCTTCAACCCAGCAGTTTTCCATTCCACTGTTCCAAATTGCAAAATAAAGTTATGAACTGGTTCAAACCCCCAAAAAAGTACTGGTTTATATAGTTCCTTTCTCTTCTTTTTTAAATCTCTGATATTAAATTTTTTTTAAACATCAGCTCGTCATTAAATTACTTCACCAATCAGTGCAGACAGAGCAGCTTGCTATGGAGCAGGCAAGCTATAGTTGTTTTAGCCTAGGCACTATCGGCTGCCTGCGCTATCGGCTGCCTAGGCTATAGTTGTATACATGCGTGATGGACAGACAAGTGTGCGAGATGCGACTGAAATTCTGCGGGTGCGGAGAGAGCGAGAGAGGGTGGAGGAGGAGGCTTGGCTTGAAGCACTGGGCATTGTTATGACATGCATTATCTGAATTAGGCCCACCGAATTATACCTACGGAGGAGCGCATTCTATCGAGGAACTTTGAATGTCTTTGAACTTCCGAGAGTTGGCTTAAAGTTGGACAAGAGCTAACTAGCTAGCAAGCTTGTTTTTGCAGAGTAGCAGCAGAATAAAAAACAAGTGTTACCTCTTTGTAGTAACTATAGTAACCGTAACCAGCATTGAAAAAGTTAATCCATTGTTGTCTAATAAATAATCTCTCCCTAATTTCTGAATCAGTAGGCTACAGTAGCCTATGCTTCGGAGGGGGAGGGGCAGGTTGCCTACACACACTGGTAAAGATTTCCAGCTGGCAGGCAGACACTGGAATACGTTTCTGAGTGACAGAGTGAGGGCTTTGCATAGGCGCCTTGTTGCGTTTTATTTTTGTGGGATTTTTTTTTTTTTTAAGAACAGTATAGACCACTTTCGTTCCCGGTTCTGATTCTGTTCCTCTAAAAATGTAGTTATTTTCTGGTTTTCAGTTCTGTTCCCTGAACCTGTTTGAACCTGTTTGAACCCCTGCAACCCAGTAATATACATTTCTGTGGTTATCAACACCAGTTATGTTGTGTTAGGTGGAATTGCATTCAATTTAGGAGCTGATTTAGTTGTTTGTCATTTAAATCCGCTCCCGCAAGCATCCTCTATTTCCTGTGAGTTGCATTTGTGTGAGTGTGTGTGTGTGTGTACTGTAATGTTTGTCAAATTAGAAGGGTTGATGTTTCTCTGTTCCAGTTCATTTAACAATGTCAATATGTGTGTATTTGTTTGGGGGGAGGTGGGTGTGTGTATGTTTCCTTAACATATAGTAAATCAGTGTGTCCTTGTTATTTCTAAGGACAGATAACAGTGTGACTCTGTGATATATAGTGTGTTTAACCACAGGCGTTTCTTTACCATTAGCTGGTTGTGATGTTGAGTGTTTTAGCTCAGGGTTGTCAGACCCCAGTCCTCAGGGGCTGTACAGCATCTGCCTCTGCTTTTCATTCCAGCCTTTTAATTAGTGGCTGATGTCGACCTGGCCAGGAGAGTGGACTGTCTAGCCAATCAATGCGGGGTATAGTTGCTCTGGATCACAGTGTTTCTAGACCTCATATGAACCTGGAACTGGCAAGCTAGGCTCGGTTTCCCTTTACGACTAAATAGGTGTCAGCTGACCATTCAAGGGAGCTGTCAGTAACGGTTGAGAAACACTGGTGTAATAAATCCACTATAACCACTAATAGATCTCTGCCTCAAGCCTCCCCTCCCGTGTTTGCAGGGTTTCTGTCCATCCTCTCTCTCTCTCTCTCTCTCTCTCTCTCTCTCTCTCTCTCTCTGCTCTCTCTCTCATCGCTCTCTCTCTCTCTCTCTCTCTCTCTCTCTCTCTCTCTCTCTCTCTCTCTCTCTCTCTCTCAATATTTAATTGATCTATCACAGTAACAGACTATGATACAGATTTCTACAGTAATTTAATGGGGATTTTGGAGATGGTGAAATTGTCGATACGTTTATTTTTACATAATAATTTATTAACAGAAGTCTGTTCAATTTCCATTTTACTTCCTCTCTAGTCCTAAGGTGTCGTAACTCTGTTCCGTTTTATTCCCCCTCAATTTAACTCCTGCATCTCAGAACAATGGAAGGATCAATGGAAGGTATCTATTCACATAAATAGTGAGAAGAGTTCTAGAGGGCCATTCAAGCTCCCTGGTGATGAAGGCTAAATGAAGCTAAAACACATTTGTTTTACTGATGAGAGAAACACCTAAGTATCGGTCTTCTATTGTATATCTACATTTTTTGTGCTGGATGGACATTCATAGATATTATGTACAGAATACACATTAAGTTTCAGGCATTCGGTTATATTGTAGTGAATAGGCAGTGTTGGGTATTGAATGTGTCCCTGCAACAAACGCCAGCCCCCCCTTCCCAGCCCCTCCAGCTCAGCTCCCAGCCTGAAGCACTGGAGGGGGTCAGGGAGGGAAAATGACTTCCTTTAAAACACACGTAGTAAGATAATCCAGCAGGTCGTATGTTATAAAGACATCTTGATAGAGGGATTTCAACCAAAAAAACAATATATATGTAAATCCATTAAATTATGTGGCACTGTAGCTCAGTTGGTAGAGCATGGCACTTGCAACGCCAGGGTTGTGGGTGTGATTCCCATGGGGGGCCAGTATGAAAAATGTATGCACTCACTAACTAACTGTAAGTCACTCTGGATAAGAGCGTCTGCTAAATGACTAAAACATTTTTAAAAAAATTATACTAAACTTTGGAAGGAATGGATGGTGGGGAGTGTGGAGAGACGGGCTGTGTGCATTGCAATGGTAGTTAGTCTCGTGCCTCTCTACTGTATTGCATGTCTGAGCTCTGGAAAATAATATATACTACTACTACCAGCCTCAGTGATATTAACCCTGGTATTGGCAGAGTGAAAATGGCTGTGAAGTGTACCCCCACTTTTACAGTCGTCTTTTCATGTCCTGATGGAATACAATGTTGTTTGTCATAGCATATTGTTGTATATTGAAAGTGATTTACATTTGTATCCATATACAAACAGTGTTATTATCCAGGAATTGGCAGAGAGAACAAGAGAGAGCGAGAGAGATAGAGAGAGCAGCAATGTACTAGGCTTCTTATACAGCCTATCATATTAAACCTGAAGGAATGGCAGAATACATTATCATGCCCAGATGGTAGTAGGAGGTACAGTCATACTTATTATAAAAATACATCAAATAATACATAATGGAATGATAGAAATCCCAAGTTTGTTTAGTACAGTGGTTCTTATTGAAATAATAAAGCGTATTGTGTTGTATTGTATTGGGTGGAAGCGTGAGCTGCAGGATCCCCTGGGACTATTCTTTCTACATGAAGGCGGATGACCTTACTCTTATTTATGACTGAACACTCAGGGGGCTAGTAAAGCATTTGTACCTAGCTGATGTTTTGTGAATGGGGTGATGATGATATTTGTGTGTGTGTGTGTGTGTGTGTGTGTATTGTAGCATATAGATGTGCTTACTGTTACTTACTGGGAGTATTTTGGTGAGTGCAACCCTGTGTGCTAATGTGAATTGCATGAGAATATGCAGGAGTTTATTTCTGAGACCTGTATGTGTGTGTGTGCGTGTGTGTGTGCGTGCGGGTGGGTGGCCTTCGCGTGCCTCCGTGTGTGTCTGTGTCTATGTGTGTGAAGGTTGCTGGCAGTAAATGAACGGCAGTAGTATAATGTCAGAGTGAGATTACACATTGAGCCGTATGATAACACAGTGTGTCTCTGATCACAGGTGACTGGGTGAGCTCAGGCTACATAGAGATGCACACACACACACACACACACACACACACACACAGAAATAACCTACAGTGATCGGGATGCATAAAGAGTAGACAGATGCCACAGAGAGGCTTTTTAATTTAGATGAGTGGAATCAATCAATCAATATAAAGCCCTTTTTACATCAGCAGTTGTCACAAAGTGCTTTACAGATACCAAGCCTAAAACCCCAAAGAGCAAGCAATGCGGAAGCATAACCACATTGGCTACGTGTGTGTGGTGTGCGTGCGTGCGTGCATTTGTGTATCTTTGTGTGTCCTTTAGTGTAGTTATACCATGAAGTAGAAGCATAGGTTTACCATCTACTGTATATTAGTTTGAAATGTGTGAGATTATCCTAATACAAAGCATTTTTCCTTTAATTACACTGAAGTATAAGGAACAAATGTTGGAGCTGTAGAGACCGATTGTGATGAGTGTGATAGAAGGAGTCAGGCGCAGGAGGGTAATCACCGAATGCAGAGTTTATTCCGTCGTACACAAATAGCGTTGGATAGCGACAAACGAAACAGGCACAGGGGAAAATCTACCCTGGCAATACAAGGTAACGGTAGCTCCAACAATAACAGGCACAGGGGAAATATCTACCCCGGCAATAACAAGGTACGAGTAGCTCCACCGAGCTCCACTACTCTCACAATTAAACAATCATCCACAAGGAGAAGGGGGGCAGAGGGAACACTTATACACAGACTAATGAGGGGATAAGAACCAGGTGTGTGTGATTGACAAGACAAGACAAATGGAATGATGAGAAATGGAGCGGCAGTGGCTAGTAAGTCAGTGACGACGAACGCCGAAGCCTGCCCGAACAAGGAGGGGAGGCAGCCTCGGCGGAAGTTGTGACACCGATGTAATTGAAATTCATGAATTGCAAAAAAAAATATTTGAAGATAAATGACACTTTTCAATTAATTAGGTATAGGCTATTTTAATTTAACTGAAATGTCAGAATCTGAATTGATACCAACTAAAAATGAGTCATGTGAATCAAAAAATGTAACCTAACGTGCTCTCCGTTCCAATGGTTAGACCAGGGGTGTCAAACTCATTTTGCCCCGGGGGACGCATTTGGTCTTCAACGAGGTCCAGAGGGCCATACTGAAAATGTGCTATATTTCCTCACTGTCAAAATTTGCAAAAAATTGTCCTCTATCCAAAATGTTTCGAATTTTCGATGCTCCCTGACTGTCTAGATTTAATTTCGGGGATTATTAGCGAGCTGGACACAGTCAAGAAACTGTATGAATGTAGGTCCATTATCATTTCTACACAGTTTTGATTTGGTTTGAGTCCAAAAAAACAATTTATATAAAAAAATACAAAATCATCCAGTGGGGGCCGTATGTTTGACACCCCTGGGTTAGACGGCACTATCTTTCCTAGATTCATTGATGTTAAAGATATGACATAGGCCTACGTAGGTGGAAACGCAAGGTTCAGAAATGTTGATGTAATGCCTATATACTCAGACTACCGAAAAGATGGAAGTTAAGATATGTTGAATTGGGACAGTGTTATTTTATTCTCCAGGGTTAAAGGTTACAGCAGGCTGAGGAATAGGCACTAGAACCAGGTGCTCGTATAGGCGAGTGCACTTTGATTTTTCATTTCTTTAAGATAAACATATACAGTGCCGTGAAAAAGTATTTGCCCCCTTTCTGATTTTCTCTATTCTTGCATATTTTTGATACTGAATGTTATCACATCTTCAACCAAAACCTAATATTAGATAAAAGGATCCTGAGTTTACAAGTTACCAAAAAAATGTATACTTGCTCGCTTTTTGCATTCAGATAGCTAGGTTCATTAGCCACGTTTTATATTATTGGATTTATTATATTGTTTCATTGACAAAGTTATGCAACACCCAATTCCCCTGTTTGAAAAAGTAATTGTCCCCTTACACTCAATAAACATATGCAGTATATTGGCTTGTTAAAGGTTCTGAAATGCTGGTGTGAGTGAGTCGAGTGTGGAGATATAAGCTATGGAGGAGTGGAGCTACGATATAGAGTTTTATCAGTGAAATGGTGAAACAGCATAAAACCTATATTATATTATGAATCTTCTTGCCAGAAGAAAACATCCAGTAAACATCTGTAAGGGATCGGGGGTTGGCTGGGTCTAGACAGAGTCTGACACTTCCCCGATCTACAGAGAGGGGGAGTCATCAGACTCGATCTGGTTCACCTGAGTTCTGAGCACACCTGTCAGTAATTAGTGTAGGATATAAGGTGTGCTCAGAAGTTCAGTCGGTGCGAGGTATTGTTCCATTGTGACTTGCTAAGCGTTTTGTTCTGAGAGAGAGAGAGAGTTTGTTGTTTTTGATTACCAGTGTATCCGACCTGTGCTTCGTTGTTTGACTCCCCGAATTGCTTAATCCTCTGCTTGTCTATCCCAGTGATTACCGTACTCTGATCCTGTGCCTGTGCCCTCGACTACGACTACGCCCGCTCCCTTGGTACCTCTGCCTGTCTCTGCCTTACCTGGTTTTGACCACAGCTCGCCCGACCACGATTAAGCAATTCCCTTGTCTGTACTTTAATAAACCATCGCAATTCTGCGATTGGATCTTACCACTCTGTCCGAGTATTCATTACAACATCCAAACGTTGGTTTTGTATTCCAGAGCAGTTTGTTGTCAGATTAAGAGCCATACACCCCGATCTAAAGTGTTACACATAAAGAAATAGCATCACATTTATGTGACTATCTTAATCTCGCATTTAGCCCACGTCTAATTTGCAAATGTAGTGTATTGTATTTCCCTGAGAGGGCCTGGTGTCAGCGCAGGTTGATGGATGGCTACGTCGTTGTCACTTGAATAGCTTGTGATGGCCATGGGGTCTGTGGCACAGCACAGAGCCGAGCGGCACAGCTCTTTACGATAACTGTTTACAGCCGTGCAGTAAAAACAGCACTACGGTGTACAGTGGTTCTCCACCGGGAGTACAGACTGATCAGGGTGGACATTATGTACAATGTGAAAGCAGCCTCTTGCTGCTACTGCTCTCATACGACAGAGAGAGATAGGAAAGAGAGTGAGTATGTGTGTGTGTGTGAGAGAGGGAAAGAGTGAATGGATGAATGAATGAATGAATGAGAGAGAGAGAGAGAGAGAGAGAGAGAGAGAGAGAGAGAGAGAGAGAGAGAGAGAGAGATAGGATCTGTTCCATCAGAGAGGACACACTCCAGTGGCTGTGATTGAAGTATTGGCCAATTAAAACGAAGAGCATTGAGCTGCAGCTGCACTTTACTGTTCACTCCACTGCTGCTGCTGGACAGAGTTATCACCCCGCATGACAGTCTACCGGGAATTACTATAGACTATAAAGTGCATTCAAAAAGTATTCACACCCCTTGACTTTTTCCACATTTTGTTGTGTTACAAAGTGGGATTAAAATTGATTTAATTGTCATTTTTGGTCAATGATCTACACAAAATACTCTGAAATATCAAAGAGGAAGAACAATTATAGCATTTATATATATTTTTTGAAAAATCACTAAGTGCTTTGCACACCTGGATTGTACAATATTTGCCTATTATTCTTTAAAAAATTCTTCAAGCTCTGTCAAGTTGGTTGTTGATCATTGCTAGAGAGTCATTTTCAAGTCTTGCCTTAGATTTTCAAGTCGATTTAAGTCAAAACTGTAACTAGGCCACTCAGGAACATTCGTTGTCATCTTGGTAAGCAACTCCAGTGTAGATTTTGGCCTTGTGTTTTAGGTTATTGTCCTGCTGAAAGGTGAATTCATCTCTGTGTCTGTTTGAAAGAAGACTGAACCAGATTTTCCTATAAGATTTTGCCTGTGCTTAGCTGTATTCCGTTTCTTTTTATCCTAAAAAAGTCCCTAGTCCTTGCCGATGACAAACATACCCATAACATGATGCAGCCACCACAATGCTTGAAAATATGAAGAGTGGTACACAGTGATGTGTTGTGTTGGATTTGCCCCAAACATAACTCTCTGTATTCAGGACAAAAAGTGTATTTCTTTGCCACATTTTTTGCAGTATTACTTAAGTGCCTTGTTGCAAACAGATGCATGTTTTTGAATATTTTTATTCTGTACAGGCTTTCTTCTTTTCACTCTGTCATTTAGGTTAGTATTGTGGAGTAACTACAAAGTTGTTCATCCATCCTCAGTTTTCTCATATCACAACCATTAAACTCTGCAACTGTTTTAAAATCCCCATTGGCCTCATGGTGAAATCCCTGAGTAGTTTCCTTCCTCTCCGGCAACTGAGATAGGAAGGACGCCTGTATCTTTGTAGTGACTGGGTGTATTGATACACCATCCAAAGTGTAATTAATAACTTCACCATGCTCAAAGGGATATTCAATGTCTGCTTTTTTAAAAACCCATCTACCGATAGGTGCCCTTCTTTGTGAGGCATTGGAAAACCTCCCTGGTCTTTGTGGTTGAATCTGTGCTTGAAATTCACTACTCGATTGAAGGACCTTACAAATAATTGCATGTGTGGGGTACAGAGATGGGGTAGTCATTCGAAAAATCATGTTAACCATTATTATTGAACACAGAATGAGTCCATGCAACTTATTATGTGATTTGTTAACCACATTTTTACTCCTGAACTTATCATAACAAAGGGGTTGAATACTTATTGACTCAAGACATTTCAGCTTTTCATTTTTCATTAATTTCAAAAATGTTCAACAAACAAAATTCCACTTTGACATTATGGGGTATTGTGTGTAGATCAGTGACACAAAATCTCAATTCAAATTCAGGCTGTAACACAATTAAAGGGGTGTGAATACTTTATGAAGGCACTCTACTATACCTACACTGCACATATAGGGAACACATACAGTGGGGAGAACAAGTATTTGATACACTGCCGATTTTGCAGGTTTTCCTACTTACAAAGCATGTAGAGGTCTGTAATTTTTATCATAGGTACACTTCAACTGTAAGAGACGGAATCTAAAACAAAAATCCAGAAAATCACATTGTATGATTTTTAAGTAATTAATTTGCATTTTATTGCAAATAAAACAACGACAAAACAACAAACGAAACGAAACGTGAAGTCCAAGGTACACAAACAACATACCTCACACGGAACAAGATCCCACAACCCACTAGTGCCAATAGGCTGCCTAAGTATGGTCCCCAATCAGAGACAACGAGCGACAGCTGCCTCTGATTGGGAACCACACCGGCCAACATAGATCTAGAAATACTAGATCCTACAACATAGAACAAACACAACAAGGAATACACACACCCTGACTCAACTTATAAGCGTCCCCTGAGTCAGGGCGTAACAATATAAAATAGCTCAGTATTTGTATTATTTATTTTATACTGTGTTTTTTGCTCGTCTTTATCAAGGGTGGCAATCATTTTGGACCTGACTGTATGTTGATGCGTTTTCACAAATACAACCAAAAATCCATCAATGTTCAATATCAGTGTGTGGAAATATGACTAAATGTAATATTGCTAGAACATTGATTCACATTGTGTTTTTGCCTAGTGGGACAGTACAACAAATATTATACTTCCATCCCCTAATCCTCTGGAGTGCAATATTACATTAACCTACTCTGCATGACACTCAGAGGGCAAAATATTATGCTACACTACTACTATATTAATCTATAGGAAATAGTGTTATTATTAATGATGACACAGAGGGAACTTAAACTAATCAGCATTCCTCCTCCTTCTACTGCTTGGTGGAACAGGTCATGATACGCTGTATAACAGAGCGATGGCAATACTATATATACTTCACTGCAGCACACAGGGTTCCAGTGGGATATTTCTACTATGCAGCATCACAGTATCTACTGTAGCTATGCTGTGGGATTTGAGCTATCCTATACGGAGACATGGAATTCTATATAATATATATAATTATATATTACGACCGACTACTGTACTGGAGAAGGTTTTCTCATCAAAACCTCTACAGTGATGATATGCATTTAATCAATTAAAAGTGTTTTGAAGAAAAGTTTGTTAGATTGTAGTCTATTGATTTTTAAATGTCTGGGTGCTTGGGGAAATTCTACCTCTGCAGATCTTGACTGGTCCTAGTGATGGGGAATAAATATTCTAAATATTCTAGGGAATGAATGAACAAATAAATTAATGAACGAAGAATTTATGAATTAATGCAGTTAGGATATTACTCTTCATGACAGTGAATGGAATGGAATAGAATCCTACTAGCGCTCTGTGGACTACAATAGTAGTTCATCACTCCAACCAGGTTCCACAAGCCCATTCACTAACACACACTACCAGATCTGATGGTTCTCCAACCAGGCTCCACAAGTCCATTCACTAACACGCTACCAGATCTGATGGTTCTTCAACCAGGCTCCAACAAGCCCCATTCACTAACACGATACCAGATCTGATGGTTCTCCAACCATGTTCCAACAAGCCCCATTCACTAACACGCTACCAGATCTGACGGTTCTCCAACCAGGCTCCACAAGCCCCATTCACTAACACGATACCAGATCTGATGGTTCTCCAACCAGGCTCCAACAAGCCCCATTCACTAACACACTACCAGATATGATGCAGCATTCTGCTGGCATGTTGCCTCTATCCCAATTCAGTGTGAAAGCAGTTCGAGAGGTGTGAATGCCAGGAATTCACCTCCAGCAGTTTTCCCATTGTAGACTGTACTGTAGTATAGGAGAAGACAGGAAATGAGTTTTCCCATTGTAAACTGTACTATGCAGTAGTCTAGGAGAAGAAATTGAATCTGGGGTGTATTTCTTTGAATGGAGCTCGCTACTTTACAGATAATCAAATAACACATTTAATTTGTACAGAGATTTACAGTGATTAACAAAAACCTGGTCCTAAATCCCCAAAATGCAAGCATTGGTGCCAGACAGACGGTACACTACTGTTGCTCTGTGAAATATTGACCAAACTTTCAGTGAAGCAGACTTAGACTACACAGTAGTGTATCTTTCTATCAGTACACTACAACAACCTAATCAACATATAGAGTAGTACATTGAGTACACTCTACAAGCAAGGACACTAGGTGCACTAGAGGAATAGAATAGTGTAGGCTATAGGAATAGCAGCAGAGCGTAAACACCTTAGTGGAATGAAATATGATGACAGGCCTAACAGTAATGGCCAAGTAGTGATATGTGAACTACAGTATATCCACCTCTCTCCTTCTGCGTTTCTCTCTCTCTCTCCCTCTGTCTCCCTCTCTCCATCTCTCTTCCCATCCCTCTCCTTCTCTCTCTCACACACAGCACGGTTCCTCTCTTTTTCTATTACCCTCTCTCCCTCTCTCTCTGACTAAAAGGCCAGTCTCTCTCCATCTCTCTCTCCCTCCATCTTCTTCCCTCTCTCTTCATTAGTGCTGAGCGATTAGTGCTTTTTGAGGTTGGTTTGGTTTCGGTTAGATTATTAAGAAATAATTACGTTTTTCGATTTTGGTTTCGATTATTATTTTCAAACATGAAATGTATTATGAAATAATGACGTTACAATGATTTTAGAGCTTTGTAATGGACATTCCAAAGCTCAAAATAGTGAACATTCAATAGCCAAAACATTGAAAATATTATATTGACTCTGTCAGGTCCACATTGGGTAGACGTCAATAGAAAAATAGGAAATTACCACGAAGTAATAAAATATTTCAGTTGTGTATATTACTTAGTTTTTATTTGATGACTTTATCATTTTTCATTCCTTAAAGTCATCATCTCATCTCTGCTCAGGCAGTAGCAGTCAGCCAGTCAGGCCATCTAACGTTATGCGCTCCCCATACTGTACTGTCTTTAGTCATCCTATTTAGCTAGCCTGCCTAAGTATGCTGCAGAGCTGTCTGACGAAATCATTTGACTAGTTCTTGAAAGTAGATAAAGTATACTTTCACGAACTGTCTCTGTCCCTCTCGTTGCTGTGTTGTGTACATTCCACTCTCATGCGGTCTATGCTGTCTGTGTGTATCACAGGAGATAGGTGGCACCTTAATTGCGGAGGATGGGCTCGTGGTAATGACTGGAGCGGAATAGGTGGAATGGTATCAAATATATCAAACACATGGTTTGCAGGTGTTTGATGCCATTCCATTTGCAGGGTTCCGGACATTATTATGAGTCGTTCTCCCCTCAGCAGCCTCCTGTGGTGTGTATCTAACCTAACGTAGCAGGCGTTAAAGTGTATCCGTCCAGAGATCTATATACAATGATGAGATGCTCATGTCTATGCCCAAACAATGGGAGTCATTGTCCCAAAAGCAGGAAGGCAGACGACAAGCTTAGGTCCAAAATAAGCCCATAGAAAGGCAAAGGGCTTATTTTGGACAGATTTTGGCGGGAGTGCAACCTATCACTCTGCCTATTCCTCTCTGATCCATAAAAAACTGGTGCAATGGATTATGGTCATTGTAGTTAATAACCATGTTTCTGACTGAACTAGGTTGAATATTTGCTTAATGAAAACTACAACTCCCTTCAGCCCAAAACTACAACTCCCTTCAACTCCCTTCAGCCCATAGTTCTTGACTTGATTTCTTGAAACTAAACTAAATGGAATTCAAGTAACTGAACCGACGTCGGTCAATTAGTTGTTTAATATTCCCCCCCCCAAAAAAAAATAATATATAATAATAATGTTGGTTAATCGTTCAGTACTACTCTTCCTCTTTCATTCTCTCTCTCATTCTCTCTCTTACACACACATGTGCTTGCACGCCACAAACACACACACACACACACACACACACACACACACACACACACACACACACACCCTGTCAGTCAAGACCTCAGGTTTGGCAGTGTGTTTGTTTAGGCCAAACACGTATACACATCATGGTAATCAATATTTCTCTCTTTCCTGCTCTCCACCATATTTTATCCCTCCGCTCCTCTCCCCCCTTCTTTCCCTCTTTAGTCCTCTGTTTCCTCTCCTCTACCCGTCCTCCTCTCACTCAGTCATGTTCCCTATATTTACCTCCTTTCAACAGACGGCATTTCTACCCATTTCCTGTCTCTCTCTCTCTCTTTCTTTCTCTGTCTCTCTTTCATTCCTCCGGTCCCTTCCTCCTCTCCTCTTTTTGTCCCCTTCTCTATTTGTTCCAAAGGACTCGTCAGGGTCAAAGAACCGGCAGACTGTGAAACGGAGGGAGAGGAGGGGAGAGAGGGAGAGAATAGAGAGAAGTGAAAAGAAAAGAGTGACAAAGAAAGAGAGGGATGGAGGGAGAAAGAGAGAATATCATGTCAGCAAGCCCTGTTAATCAAAGCAATTGTGTTAGCACCTGAATTCATGAAAAACAGAGTGAGAGAGAGAAAGAGAGCGAGAGAGAGAGAGAGAGAGAGAGAGATAGAGGGTGATGGGGTGAGAGAGAGAAAGTGAGGGGGAGGTTGAAAGTAAATTGAAAATTATTTGCTATCTCTCAGGCAATCATTATTTTCTTGCGTGATTGTTTGCGTGTCATTGTGTGTGTGTGCAGACTGCATTAACCCCTATAGCTCTGTCTATTATTATGTTGATGTGTGTGTGTGTGTGTGTGTTTTGCAGTGATCTTAATTGTTGTTATCATTCATGCAGTACAATAACCACCTCCGCCCCTATCTTTGTCTCTGTCTGCTATTTACACTCTCTCTCTCTCTCTCTCTCTGTCTCTCTCTCTCTCTCTCTCTCTCTCTCTCTCTCTCTCTCTCTCTCTCTCTCTCTCTCTCTCTCCCTCCCTCCCTCCCTCCCTCTCTCTCTCTCTCTCTCTCTCTCTCTCTCTGTCCATCCCTCCCGCTCTCTCTCTCTTTCTCTCTCTGTCCCTCCCTCCCTCCCTCTCTCGCTCTCCCTCCCTCCCTCCCTCCCTCCCTCCCTCCCTCCCTCCCTCCCTCCCTCCCTCTCTCTCTCTCTCTCTCTCTCTCTCTCTCTCTCTCTCTCTCTCTCTCTCTCTCTCTCTCTCTCTCTCTCTCTCTCTCTCTCTCTCTTTCTCTCGCTCTCTGTCCCTCCCTCCCTCCCTCCCTCCCTCCCTCCCTCCCTCCCTCCCTCCCTCCCTCCCTCCCTCCCTCCCTCTCTCTCTCTCTCTCTCTCTCTCTCTCTCTCTCTCTCTCTCTCTCTCTCTCTCTCTCTCTCTCTGTCCCTCTCTCTCTCTCTCTGTACCTCTCTCTCTCTCTCTCTCTCTCTCTCTCTCTCTCTCTCTCTCTCTCTCTGTCCCTCCCTCCCTCCCTCCCTCCCTCCCTCCCTCCCTCTCTTCCTTTCCCTCCTTTCTATTTACCTTCTCTCTCATATTGTTTCTTCTCAGCCTGTAGCCTAAATAGCACATATTTCATCTTCCCTCTCCCTCTGCCCCCACCCCCCCATCTTTTCCTCATCTCTCTCTCTCCATTGTTTGTTCCCCTTCTCTATACCGTATTGCTGTTCCAGTATTGCTCCAGCCAAAGCTAACTTATATTACCCCATGATTGGATTCAGAATATATTACACTCTCTCTCTCCTCCTCTCCCTCTCTGTCTCTCTCCCCCGTCTCTCTCCATCCCTCTATCTCTCTCTCTCTTTGCTGTGCACCCTCTGTGTAGGCCATTCCTGATGTGAACAAACTTACAATTCTCTAAGTCTTCTAAACTCCTCTCTCTCTCTCAATTTCAATTCAATTTCAATTTAAGGGCTTTATTGGCATGGGAAACGTGTGTTAACATTGCCAAAGCAAGTGAAGTAGATAGTAAACAAAAGTGAAATAAACAATAAATATTAACAGTAAACATTACACTCAGAAGTTTCAAAAGAATAAAGACATTTCAAATGTCATATTATGTATATATACAGTGTTGTAACAATGTGCAAATAGTTAAAGTACAAATGGGAAAATAAATAAACATAAATATGGGTTGTATTTACAATGGTGTTTGTTCTTCACTGGTTGCCCTTTTCTTGTGGCAACAGGTCACAAATCTTGCAGCTGTGATGGCACACTGTGGTTTTTCACCCAGTAGATAAGGGAGTTGATCAAAATTGGGTTTGTTTTTGAATTCTTTGTGGATCGCTGTAATCTGAGGGAAATATGTGTCTCTAATATGGTCATACATTTGGCAGGAGGTTAGGAAGTGCAGCTCAGTTTCCACCTCATTTTGTGGGCAGTGTGCACATAGCCTGTCTTCTCTTGAGAGCCAGGTCTGCCTACGGCGGCCTTTCTCAATAGCAAGGCTATGCTCACTGAGTCTGTACATAGTCAAAGCTTTCCTTAAGTTTGGGTCAGTCACAGTGGTCAGGTATTCTGCCACTGTGTACTCTCTGTTTAGGGCCAAATAGCATTCTAGTTTGCTCTGTTTATTTGTTTGTTCTTTCCAATGTGTCAAGTAATTCTCTTTTTGTTTTCTCATGATTTGGTTGGGTCTAATTGTGTTGTTGTTGTTGTCCTGGGACTGTGTGGGGTCTGTTTGTGTTTGTGAACAGAGCCCCAGGACAAGCTTACTTAGGGGACTCTTCTCCAAGTTCATCTCTCTGTAGGTGATGGCTTTGTTATGGAAGGTTTGGGAATCGCTTCCTTTTAAGTGGATATAGAATTTAACGGCTCTTTTCTGGATTTTGATAATTAGCGGGTATTGGCCTAATTCTGCTCTGCATGCATTATTTGGTGTTTTACGTTGTACACGGAGGATGTTTTTGCAGAATTCTGCATGCAGAGTCTCAATTTGGTGTTTGTCCCATTTTGTGAATTCTTGGTTGGTGAGCGGACCCCAGACCTCAGAACCATAAAGGGCAATGGGTTCTATAACTGATTCAAGTATTTTTAGCCAGATCCTAATTGGTATGTCAAATTTTATGTTCCTTTTGATGGCATAGAAGGCCCTTCTTGCCTTGTCTCTCAGATCGTTCACAGCTTTGTGGAAGTTACCTGTGGCGCTGATGTTTAGGCCGAGGTATGTATAGTTTTTTGTGTGCTCTAGGGCAACGGTGTCTAGATGGAATTTGTATTTGTGGTCCTGGCAACTGGACCTTTTTTGGGAACACCATTATTTTTGTCTTACTGAGATTTACTGTCAGGGCCCAGGTCTGACAGAATCTGTGCAGAAGATCTAGGTGCTGCTGTAGGCCCTCCTTGGTTGGTGACAGAAGCACCAGATCATCAGCAAACAGAAGACATTTGACTTCAGATTCTAGTAGGGTGAGGCCGGGTGCTGCAGACTGTTCTAGTGCCCTCGCCAATTCGTTTATATATATGTTGAAGAGGGTGGGGCTTAAACTGCATCCCTGTCTCACCCCACGGCCCTGTGGGAAGAAATGTGTGTGTTTTTTGCCAATTTTAACCGCACACTTGTTGTTTGTGTACATGGATTTTATAATGTCGTATGTTTTTCCCCCAACCCCACTTTCCATCAATTTGTATAGCAGACCCTCATGCCAAATTGAGTCAAAAGCTTTTTTGAAATCAACAAAGCATGAGAAGACTTTGCCTTTGTTTTGGTTTGTTTGTTTGTCAATTAGGGTGTGCAGGGTGAATACGTGGTCTGTCGTACGGTCTCTCTCTCTCTCTCTCTCTCTCTCTCTCTCTCTCTCTCTCTCTCTCTCTCTCTCTCTCTCTCTCTCTCTCTCTCTCTCTCTCTCTCTCTGTCCCTCTCTCTCTCTCTCTGTACCTCTCTCTCTCTCTCTCTCTCTCTCTCTCTCTCTCTGTCCCTCCCTCCCTCCCTCCCTCCCTCCCTCCCTCTCTTCCTTTCCCTCCTTTCTATTTACCTTCTCTCTCATATTGTTTCTTCTCAGCCTGTAGCCTAAATAGCACATATTTCATCTTCCCTCTCCCTCTGCCCCCACCCCCCCATCTTTTCCTCATCTCTCTCTCTCCATTGTTTGTTCCCCTTCTCTATACCGTATTGCTGTTCCAGTATTGCTCCAGCCAAAGCTAACTTATATTACCCCATGATTGGATTCAGAATATATTACACTCTCTCTCTCCTCCTCTCCCTCTCTGTCTCTCTCCCCCGTCTCTCTCCATCCCTCTATCTCTCTCTCTCTTTGCTGTGCACCCTCTGTGTAGGCCATTCCTGATGTGAACAAACTTACAATTCTCTAAGTCTTCTAAACTCCTCAATCTCTCTCTCGTTCTCTCTCTGTGTTTCTTTCTCTCTCACAGGCACCCTCTCTCAGTGCACTTTACATCTTCGCCCCCCCTCCGCCCCTCCCCCCTCCACGGTTGGTCAATCTATTGCAATGGTCGCCATACCCACCCTCTCTCTCCTATTGGCCCTGGCGGAGTGGGCAGGACCGGTCACACCCTCCCCACACCTCTTGCTCCGCCCCCGGGAGCGGGAGAGAGACCCGGGGACTATAATGAACTTCAACATCGCTGTGATCCACGCAGGGGCCAGCGTGCAGGTGGAGGCGGCGGCCGGGCCCGGGGGAAGGGTGCTCTACCCTGGATTCGGCCGGGCACACAGCTCTCTAGGGGAGAGCGTGATAACCCAGTGGAGCTCTGCTAACGTCATCTGGCTCCAGGTGAGAAAAGACTGTGCTGTGCTGGGGGGTAATAATAGGAATGGTGATAATGGATCCATTCATTACAGCCTGAACCTTAACCTGACATTAATGGTTTGGGCCAAATATAAGTACCATGCATTATTATTATTATAAGGGGAAAATGTAGGGGTGGTGTGGTGGGGGTGGGGGGGGTCCAGGGAATACAGTGAGGGTGGAATTGGAAGGATGGACTCAAGGGTCAAAGCTGGCTTGTTTAGGGTTTAGAGTCATCATAGTAATGGAATAATGGATTACATTAATCTAAGGCCCAATCCTTATCTGAGATACATGTTATATAGCCAACTCTATGTCATGCTGTCAGTACTATAGCTCGAGGACTTATAGGAGCCACAGTGCTAACCTGTATTAAGGTGAAGAGATGTCATGCTGTTGCTGTTGTGTCTAAATGAGTGTAACTGAAAGCGTTTCCTTAATTCACATGCTCTTCTACCATTGCATGAACTCTATCTAACCGATAGCCTTGTCATTGAACTCTATCTAACCGATAGCCTTGTCATTGATCTCTATCTAACCGATAGCCTTGTCATTGATCTCTATCTAACCGATAGCCTTGTCATTAAACTCTATCTAACTGATAGCCTTGTCATTGATCTCTATCTAACCGATAGCCTTGTCATTAAACTCTATCTAACTGATAGCCTTGTCATTAAACTCTATCTAACCGATAGCCTTGTCATTAAACTCTATCTAACGATAGCCTTGTCATTGATCTCTATCTAACCGATAGCCTTGTCATTGAACTCTATCTAACCGATAGCCTTGTCATTGAACTCTATCTAACCGATAGCCTTGTCATTTAACTATATTTAACCGATAGCCTTGTCATTGAACTATATTTAACCGATAGCCTTGTCATTGAACTATATTTAACCGATAGCCTTGTCATTGAACTATATTTAACTGATAGCCTTGTCATTGAACTATATTTAACCGATAGCCTTGTCGTTGAACTATATTTAACTGATAGCCTTGTCATTGAACTATATTTAACCGATAGCCTTGTCGTTGAACTATATTTAACCGATAGCCTTGTCATTGAACTCTATCTAACCGATAGCCTTGTCATTGAACTATATCTAACCGATAGCCTTGTCATTGAACTCTATCTAACCGATAGCCTTGTCATTGAACTATATCTAACCGATAGCCTTGTCATTGAACTCTATCTAACCGATAGCCTCGTCATTAAACTCTATCTAACCGATAGCCTTGTCATTACTTCACCCCAGGTAAGAGAGGGACTCTTTAGGCCTCAGACCCTGTCTGTCTGTTTCCATGCTTCCTGTGTCTTATCGTTCTACTCTTTGAGTGTGTGTGTGTGTGTGTGTGTGTGTGTGTGTGTGTGTGTGTGTGTGTGTGTGTTCACATAGTGGCCGTGTCCAAATACCCAAACTTGCGTCCTAAATAGTAGGTCATTTGAGTATGCGAAAATATTAAGTTTAATAGTATGCAACATTTCGAAAATCTAGTATACTTTAAATGCCCGGATGTCATATTCATGTCAGCTTTGACAACAGCTGATCAATTAGATATGTGCCACAGAAATCAACGAATAGCAGGAAACAACTCAATCACGCATGACGCATTCTCAGTATGCGAAAATAGAATGTTTAATAGTATGCAACATTTTGAAAATCGAGTATGGTTTAAATGCCAGGATGTTATACTAATTTTGGCTCTTCATCTTCTAGAATTCTCGGCACACTTTTCCAACAATGCATTGGAAGAGGAGGGCTGCGATTAATAGGCCCTAGTTCTCTTTAAGTAGCCAGATAACCACACTAGGCTACTTAATTGGGAAGATGCCCGAAGCTTCTGCGGTGGTGTTCAAATGTAGGCTAAGTAGTTTTTATTCTCAGAAAATTATCACGAGCATTGCATCGTAGGCTACATCTTTGAAAACATAAGTATTTATTTTTTTACCCAAAGTGGATTTCTGTTTTCTCACTGAAAAGTGTTTATGGTTCTCTTGGCCTTCATCAGAGCTTTTAAACGAAATACTAAACCATCTTTTGATTTCTGAATGTGGCGGCACCTGGGACTTGGGATGTGGCATGTTAATCAGGCCTTTAGATTTTTCGTAGGCTACCTATTTAATTAATGAATTAATGGATCAAGCCTTAACATTCATTCTGATGTCGTTCCCAATGATCAGTGCTTTAGTTTATTATGTTGCTGTCCAGCGATTCTGAATTTGCGATGCACCCGAATGTCCACATTTTATATGCCATAGCCCTTTGATTTGAACATTTGAAAAGTTTTGGTGTGTGTACAAGGCTATTTGATTTTATCTATGTTACAACACTTTGGTTTCACTAATAACTATGTTGAAATGGAACCAAATTATCTGTTTCTGTCTTCAGTCCTTTTTCAATAGGATAGATGGGCTGTATGGTCTAGTACGATATAGGTTGAATGTGATAGTCTTCTTATAACCAGCCTGAGTAGGCCTAGAACTCCATTCCTATTCTATTCAGAGTTTAGAGAAATTAATCAAATTGGAAAATAGCTATTATATGGCTGGTTAATGCGATGCATGTCTGTTGAATTTGGAAAAATCCACCCACACTCTGCCCCGCCCCGCCTACTCAGCCAATCAGGAGCCACTACTGAGTTGCAGCCGTGGCATACTGCATACTTTTTACTAAACGGTACATGCTAAATAGTATGCGACAATGAGTAAATAATATGCAGTTTAAGTATGTAGTATGCTAGTATGGGTATAATCGACACCGCCAATGTGTTCTCCACACATTGTAACATAACCTTACTCATCATGGCTCCCTGTCCAGATGAATGCCAGTAGTCCATCTGTACACATGTCTGTCTCTGTTTTCTGTTCTATCACTCTCTTTGATTTCTCTCTCTCTCATTGATAGTAGAGGTAAGACAGTATACTCTACTGTCCCTTACGGTTGTTTATCTGCTTTCTCAATGAAAGTCTATATACAGTACCAGTCAAAAGTTTGGACACACCTACTCATTCAAGGGTTTTTCTTTATTTTTACTATTTTCTACATTGTAGAATTATAGTGAAGACATCAGAACTGTGAAATAACACATATGGAATCATGTAGTTTGCCAAGAGTGTGCAAAGCTGTCATCAAGGCAAAGGGTGGCTATTAGAAGAATCTCAAATATAAAATATATTTTGATTTGTTTAACACTTTTTTGGTTACTACATGATTCCATATGTGTTATTTCATAGTTTTGACTGGTAGTGTATATATTGTTGTTACCTTGTGATCATGTGTCCTCTGTAGGTGAATGTCTGTATTCCTCAGATCATGTTGTACTCCATTACACTGTATGTAATGCAAGCTAACCTATCCCTGTCATGACTTCCTCTCCAGGTGAATGACAGTAGTCCTAAGACTCTGCTGTCCCAGCTGTGTGACCTGCTGGCAGCGAGGCCCCTACAGGGCCTGGTCTATGAGGAGGAGAGGCCACCACCCACTGCCTGGGGACCCCTGGCCCCCATGTTAGAGTTTGTCTCTGCCCAGACTGGACTGCCCATAGTGGCTGTAGGAGGAGGGGCAGGGCTGGGGAGGATGCAACAGGTACAGAGGTGGGGGGAGGGGATGAGGTGTGTGTATGTGAGAGAGAAAGAGAGAGAGACCCATCATGCCTGTAGGATGGTGAGCAATGGTGGGGAGGATGCCACAGGTATGGAGGTAAGAAGATAATGTGTGTTTGTGTGTGTGTTTGTATGTGTGTTTGTGTGTGTGTGCGTGCCTGCGTGAAAGTTTGAGGATTGAGGTCAATCATTCACTGTTTCAGCCCAATCAGAGCTTTGTAGACAGTAAGAAGTGGGTGGTACAGAAAGAGAGGGAGTCAAGGGTAGGTAGTGAGAGAAACCATGGGGGGTAGAGAGAAAAGGGAGGGAGAGAGTGAAGTTTGAGAGAAAAGGGGGGAGAGAGATGATGGTACTGAGAGAGTGATAGAGAGAGAGAGAGAGAGAGAGAGAGAGAGAGAGAGAGAGAGAGAGAGAGAGAGAGAGAGAGAGAGAGAGAGAGAGAGAGAGAGAGAGAGAGAGAGAGAGAGAGAGAGAGAGAGAGAGAGAGAGAGAGAGAGAGAGAGAGAGAGAGAGAGAGAGAGAGAGAGAGAGAGAGAGAGAGAGAGAGAGAGAGAGAGAGTTTACCCTCAGGGGTGGAAAGATGGAGAGAGAGAGATTCAGGGTTAAGGAGAGAGAGATTCAGGGTTAGAGAGAGAGAAAGATTCAGGGTTAGAGAGAGAGAAAGATTCAGGGTTAGAGAGAGAGAAAGATTCAGGGTTAGAGAGAGAGAGAGATTCAGGGTTAGAGAGAGAAATAAGGAGATTCAGGGTTAGAGAAAGAGAGAGAGATCCAGGGTTAGAGAGAGCGAGAGAGAGATTCAGAGTGAGAGAGAGAGATTCAAGGTTAGAGAGAGAGAGAGAGATGCAGGGTTATAGAAAGAGATTCAGGGTTAGAGAGAGAGAGATTCAGGGTTAGAGAGAACGAGAGATTCAGGGTTAGAAAGAGAGATTCAGGCTTAGAGAGAGAGATTCAGGGTTAGAGAGATAAATTCAGGATGAGAGAGAGAGAGATTCAGGGTTAGAGAGAGAGAGATTCAGGGTTAGAGGGAGAGAGAGAGAGTCAGGGTTAGAGAGAGAAAACTCTGGTAGGATTAAGTGGATGATCTTGCCACCTGGTCTCACTCAGCAGGCTTCACATACCTTACACCCGTATCCCCCATCTCTCTCTCTCTCTCTCTCTCTCTCTCTCTCTCTCTCTCTCTCTCTCTCTCTCTCTCTCTCTCTCTCTCTCTCTCTCTCTCTCTCTCTCTCTCTCTCTCTCCCCTCTATCTCTCTCTCCCCTCCATCTCTCTCTCCCCTCCATCTCTTTCTCCCCACCATCCCTCTCTCTCTCTGTCTCATTTAGACTGTTTTTAACTGGATGGATGGGGAGGTCAAATAATCAATTTCAATTCAGTAAATTCATGAAGTACTTGAACAATATTCCAGAACTGTATTTCAATTTATCTCCTGAAGTGACTGAGAATTGACCATAATCCTGGGATGGATACGGGGATGGGGAATGCTCAGAATCATGATGGGTAGCTGCTGGATGGGCAGACAGGGGGCCTGGACTGGGATAGCGATTAGGTATGGTATGGGGGTTGGGTTGGGGTATAGGGGTTGGGTTGGTGTTGGGGTATAGGGTTGGGTTGGGTTGGGTTGGTGTTGGTGTATAGGGGTTGGGTTGGGGTTGGGGTATAGGGGTTGGGTTGGGGTTGGTGTTGGGGTATAGGGATTGGGTTGGTGTTGGGGTATAGGGTTGGGTTGAGTTGGTGTTGGTGTATAGGGGTTGGTTGGTGTTGGGGTATAGGGGTTGGGTTGGTGTTGGGGTATAGGGGTTGGGTTGGGGTTGGTGTTGGGGTATAGGGTTGGGTTGGTATCGGTATTGGTGTTGGGGTATAGGGGTTGGGTTGGATGGTGTTGGGGTATGGGGTATAGGGTTGGGTTGGGTTGGTGTTGGGGTATAGGGGGTTGGGTTGGGGTTGGTGTTGGGGTATAGGGTTGGGTTGGTGTTGGGGTATAGGGGTTGGGTTGGTGTTGGGGTATAGTGTTGGTATTGGGGTATAGGGGTTGGGTAGGGGTTGGGTTGGGGTATAGGGATTGTGTTGGGGTATAAGGGTTGGGCTAGGTTAGGTTAAGGTATAGGGTTGGTGTTGGGGTATATGGGTTGGGTTGGGTTGAGGTATAGGGTTGTTGTTGGAGTATAGGGGTTGAGTTAGGTGGAGGTATAGGGTTGGTGTTGGGGTATAGGGTTTGGGTTAGGTTGGGGTATAGGGTTGGTAGCTCAGTTGGTAGAGCTTGCAACGCCAGGGTTGTGGGTTCGTTTCCCACGGGGGGCCAGTATGAAAATGTATGCACTCACTAACTGTAAGTCGCTCTGGATAAGAGCGTCTGCTAAATGACTAAAATGTAAAAATGTAAAAAATGTATTGGGGTATAGATACCTATAGAGATAGGGGTTGGGTTGGGCTATAGGGATTGTGTTGGGGTATAAGGGTTGGGTTAGGTTAAGGTATAGGGTTGGTGTTGGGGTATAAGGGTTGGGATGGGTTGAGGTATAGGGTTGGTGTTGGTGTATAGGGGTTGGGTTGGGTTGAGGTATAGGGTTGGTGTCAGGGACAGTGTGCTATAAGAAGCTGAGTCAGACATCCTGAGACACTGCTGTGTTTGATCTGTAAATGGCACCGAACTGGGCTGCTGCTACAGCTGTCCCTCTGATGTGTCGCAACTCTGTGTGTGTGTGTATATGTATGTGTGTGGGAGAGGGAGAGAGAGAACATACAACCCATATTTATGTTGATTTATTTTCCCTTTTGTACTTTAACTATTTGCACATCGCTACAACACTGTATATAGCCAGATAATAATGGCACCGGAGGTGATGGCTGCCGTTTTACGGGCTCCAAACGAACTGTGCTATTTTGTTAGTTTTTTCGCATTGTTTGTAACTTATTTTGTACATAAAGTTGCTGCTACCGTCTCTTCTGATCGAAACTGGACAAAGATTTTTTCTTTAATGAGTCCGACACGAAGGATATACAGTCGTGGTCAAAAGTTTTGAGAATTACACAAATATTAATTTTCACAAAGTCTGCTACCTCAGTTTTTATGATGGCAATTTGCATATACTCCTTAATGTTATGAATTGCAATTAATTGCAAAGTCCCTCTTTGCCATGAAAATGAACTTAATCCCCCAAAAACATTTCCACTGCATTTCAGCCCTGCCACAAAAGGACCAGCTGACATCATGTCAGTGATTCTCTCGTTAACACAGGTGAGAGTGTTGACGAGAACAAGGCTGGAGATCACTCTGTCATGCTGATTTAGTTAGAATAACAGACTGGAAGCTTTAAATCATTGTTCTTCCTCTGTTAACCATGGTTACCTGCAAGGAAACACGTGCCGTCATCATTGCTTTGCACAAAAAGGGCTTCACAGGCAAGGATATTGCTGCTAGTAAGATTGCACCTAAATCAACCATTTATCGGATCATCAAGAACTTCAAGGAGAGAGGTTCAATTGTTGTGAAGAAGGCTTCAGGGTGCCCAAGAAAGTATAGCAAGCACCATGACCATCTCCTAAAGTTGATTCAGCTGCGGGATCGGGGCACCACCAGTGCAGAGCTTGCTCAGGAATGGCAGCAGGCAGGTGTGAGTGCATCTGCTCGCACAGTGAGGCAAATACTTTTGGAGGATGGCCTGGTGTCAAGAAGGGCAGCAAAGAAGCCACTTCTCTCCAGGAAAAACATCAGGGACAGACTGATATTCTGCAAAAGGTACAGGGATTGGACTGCTGAGGACTGGGGTAAAGTCGTTTTCTCTGAATCCCCTTTCCGATTGTTTGGGGCATCCGGAAAACACCTTGTCCGGAGAAGATAAGGTGAGCGCTACCATCAGTCCTGTGTCATGCCAACAGTAAAGCATCCTGAGACCATTCATGTGTGGGGTTGCTTCTCAGCCAAGGGAGTGGGCTCACTCACAATTTTGCCTAAGAACACAGCCATGAATAAAGAATGGTACCAACACATCCTCCGAGAGTAACTTCTCCCAACCATCCAAGAACAGTTTGGTGACGAACAATGCCTTTTCCAGCATGATGGAGCACCTTGCGATAAGGCAAAAGTGATAACTAAGTGGCTCTGGGAAGAAAACATCGACATTTTGGGTCCATGGCCAGGAAACTCCCCAGACTTTAATCCCATTGAGAACTTGTGGTCAATCCTCAAGAGGCGGGTGGACGAACAAAAACCCACAAATTCTGACAAACTCCATGCATTGATTATGCAAGAATGGGCTGCCATCAGTCAGGATGTGGCCCAGAAGTTAATTGACAGCATGCCAGGGCGGATTGCAGAGATCTTGAAAAAGAAGGGTCAACAATGCAAATATTGACTCTTTGCATAAACTTAATGTAATTGTCAATAAAAGCCTTTGACACTTATGGAGTGCTTGTAATTATACTTCAGTATACCATAGTAACATCTGACAAAAATATCTAAAAACACTGAAGCAGCAAAATTTGTGAAGAACAATACTCTCCGGAAACCAGGCCCAACTCCACGTCATTTGCGTGAAGAAAAGGTGGAGATACAGAGGGAGAAGGTTGGGGTGCCTTGTTAAGATTTGTAGGCGAGTGAGTAAATCGCCATTACCATCGGTCCTATTGGCCAACGTGCAATCACTGGAAAACAAACTCGATGATCTACGGTCGAGACTATCCTACCAACGGGACATTAAAAACTGTAATATCTTATGTTTCCCCGAGTCGTGGCTGAACGACGACACAGATAATATAGAGCTGGCTGGGTTTCCCGTGCATCGGCCTGACAGAGCAGTTACATCTGGTAAGATGAGGGGCTGGGGTGTGTGTCTATTTGTCAATAACAGCTGGTGCGCAATGTCTAATATCAAAGAAGTCTTGAGGTATTGCTCGTCTGAGGTAGAGTACCTCATGATAAGCTGTAGACCACACTATCTACCAAGAGAGTTCTCATCTATATTATTCGTAGCCGTCTGTTTACCACCACAAACCGATGCTGGCACTAAGACCGCACTCAACAAGCTGTATAAGGCCATAAGCAAACAAGAAAATGCTCATCCAGAAGCGGCACTCCTAGTGGCCGGGGACTTTAATGCAGGCAAATTTAAATCCGTTTTACCTCATTTCTACCAGCATGTCACATGTGCAACCAGAGGGAAAAAAACTCTAGACTACTTTACTCCACACACAGAGACGCATACAAAGCTCTCCTTCGACCTCCTTTTGGCAAAAATTCTATCCTCCTGATTCCTGCTTACAAGCAAAAACTAAAGCAGGAAGTACCAGTGACTCGCTCAATACAGAAGTGGTCAGGTGACACAGATGCTACGCTACAGGACTGTTTTGCTAGCACAGACTGGAATATGTTCTGTGATTCAACCAATGGCATTGAGGAGTATACCACCTCAGTCACCGGCTTCATCAATAAGTGCATTGACGACGTCGTCCCCACAGTGACTGTATGTACATCACCAGAAGCCATGGATTACAGGCAACATCCGCACCGAGCTAAAGGCTAGAGCTGCCGCTTTCAAGGAGCGGGTCACTAATCCGGATGCTTATAAGAAATCCCGCTATGCCCTCAGACAAACCATCAAACTGTCACACCCTGATCTGTTTCACCTGTTTTTGTGATTGTCACCACCCCCGTCCAGGTGTCGCCCATCTTCCCCATTATCCCCAGTGTATTTATACCTGTTTTCTCTATTTGTCTGTTGCCAGTTCGTTTTGTTTTGTGAATCCTACCAGCATTTTCTAGTTTTCCCGGTTTTGACCATTCTGCCTGCCCTGACCCTGAGCCTGCCTGCCGTTCTGTACCTTGTTACACCATTCTGGATTATTGACCTCTGCCTGCCCTGAACCTGAGACTGCCTGCCGTTCTGTACCTTTTGGACTCTGATCTTGATTACTGACCTCTGCCTGCCCTTGACCTGTCGCTTGCCTGCACCCTTTTTTGTAATAAACTTGTGTTACTTCAACACTGTCTGCATCTGGGTCTTCTCCTGAAACGTGATACAAACAGGCAAAGTGTCAATACAGGACTAAGATTGAATCCTACTACACCGGCTCTGACGCTCGTCGGATGTTGTCACGCCCTGGCGTATAGAACTCTAGCTAGTTTGGTCAGGGTGTGAATATATTCTAGGTTTTGTATTTCTATGTTTGGCCGGGTGTGGTTCCCAATCAGAGGCAGCTGTCGCTCGTTGTCTCTGATTGGGGATCATACTTAGGCAGTCAGTTTTCCTGCCTGCGTTGTGGGATTTTGTTATGTTCATGTTTAGGCTTGTGTGTTAGCCTTTGGACCGTCACGGTTAAGTTTGTTGTTTTGGTTACTGTTTCGTGTGTTTATTAGTTAATAAACATGTTCGCCGTTCACGCTGCACCTTGGTCCGTCCCGTTCCTTAACGTACGTGACTGATGTGGCAGGGCTAGCAAACTATTACGGACTGCAAAGGGAAACCCAGCCGCGAGCTGCCCAGTGACCTGACCCTACCAGGCAAGCTAAATGCCTCTCCCTGACCGAGTCTGTAATACCCACATGTTTCAAGCAGACCACCATAATCCCTGTGCCCAAGAATGCGAAGGTAACCTGCCTAAATGACTACCGCCCCGTAGCACTCACGTCGGTAGCCATGAAGTGCTTTGAAAGGCTGGTCATGGCTCACATCAACACCATCATCCCGGAAATCTTAGACCCACTCCAATTCGCATACCGCCCCAACAGATCCACAGATGACGCAATCTCAATCGCACTCCACACTGCCCTCTCCCACCTGGACAAAAGGAACACCTATGTGAGAATGCTGTTCATTGACTACAGCTCAGCGTTCAACACCATAGTGCTCACAAAGCTCATCACTAAGCTAAGGACCCTGGGACTAAACACCTCCCTCTGCAGCTGGATCCTGGATTTCCTGACCGGCCGCCGCCCAGGTGGTAAGTGCAGGCAACAACACATCTGCCACGCTGATCCTCAACACCGGGGCCCTTCAGGGGTGCGTGATTAGTGCCCTCCTGTACTCCCTGTTCACCCACGACTGCGTGGCCAAGCACGACTCATAGACTGTTCTTTCTGCTACCGCACGGCAAGCGGTACTGGAGCGCCAAGTCTAGGTCCAAAAGGCTCCTTAACAGCTTCTATCCCCAAGCTATAAGACCGCTGCTACTAGCTGTTTATTATCTATGCATAGTCACTTTACCCCAATCTACATGTACAAACTACCTCGACTAACCTGTACCCCCACACATTGACTCGGTACATTTATATAGTGTTACTATTTTTTGCTTGAGTTTATTTAGTAAATATTTTCTTAACTCTATTATTTCAACTTTGTTGTTGGTTAAGGGCTTGTAAGTAAGCATTTCACGGTAAGGTCTACTACACCTGTTGTATTCGGTGCATGTGACAAATACACATTTATTTTATTTGGTAATATGACATTTGAAATGTCTCTATTCCTTTGAAACTTTTGTGAGTGTAATGTTTACTGTTAGTTTTTGATTGTTTATTTCACTTTTGTTTATTATCTATTTCACTTGATTTGGCAATGTAAATATATGTTTCCCATGCCAATAAAGCCCTTTGAATTGAATTGAGAGAGAGAGAGAGAGAGAGAGGGAGGAAGAGAGAGTGGGTGTGTTTACATTAATTACAGTATATGTGTGTAAATTAAGATGTTTCAGACATGCTTTTGCTGCCACGTAGCTAGAAAAATCAACACCAATACATTTGTGTTTACAAATAACTGTTTTAACCATTTACTCTTGAGGAATGCGTTCAAACCTCTTTGATGATCTTCCTTTGAAGACCCACCCCCCCGCCCCACACACACATTCCTATCTAAATATAATCCAAATCTGTGGAAAAGACTAGTTCCAGCAGTCATTGGAGAATTCACTCAACAATCATCATCTGTGTTTTAGCCTGCAGTCACACTGCCACTGCAGCCGTCCCATGAAAACTTCAACCCCAGTATGCCTCCACACCCTGAACACACACAGGGTAGTCATGGGAGTTGTAGTTCTTTGTAGAGAGGAGCGGCTCTCTTTAACTGCTCTCTAAACTCCGGACAGAAGTTGCCCGTAGGCATAGATCTAGGATCAGCTTACTGTCTCCAAATCCTTACCTTAAAGACATAATCCCCTGCTATATCTGGATTGATTAATCTTTTTAATTATTCAAAAGTAGTTAATGGATTAGGGCTTGCTACAATATGGCATGTTAACAAATTTGCTATTGTTCACATATTAATTGGGATTCATTTACCAGTGAGGCTTATTCTAAACACCTTTGTGCTGCATTCTGGCTCTGGGCAGAGTTTACCCATAGGCAGATATCTACACTGTAGGATCAGTTTACCCTACCCAAATCCTAACCATAATCCTAACCAAATCAGAACCCCAGAAAACCCCTTCATCCTCAATGCTTGGTTGTGTTCAGAAGGTCTGAAACGGGAGAAAACGTTGTGAAACTGAGGAATTACAGGGGTCCCGTTCAGTGAGAACAAACAACAACAATGTGTTGAACTGTTTTGAAGTGGAGAAGGTGCTCTACTGAACGCGACCCTGACCTCCTAGAGGAAAGCTGATGTTGTGCTTCCTGTTTGGCAGCGTTCTGTCTTGTGTTCAGTCCTGTGTGCCTGCCTGTGTCTATAGAACTTTAAGGTGTGCTCCCCCTACTGCAGGAGTCAGGCTCCATCTTCCTCCAGTTCAGCTCATCCACCACCCTCCAGCTGGAGGTCATCTTCAAAATACTAGAGGAGTACGACTGGACCACCTTCTCAGTGGTGTCCACCCGTCACCACGGCTACCAGGACTTCCTGTCGGTGGTGGACGGCCTGACGGACGGCTCGTTCATCGGCTGGGAGAAGAAGAGCGTGGTCATGCTGAACGTGACGGACGACCCGGGAGGGGCGCGCACGCTCAGGCTGCTCAAGGAGAACGAGGCACAGGTGAGACAGGGGGGAGGGAGGGGGGAGGGGAGGGGGAGAAAAGGGGGAGGAAGTGTTACTGAGTGGCCGTGAGTCTCCGTGTGGCTGGCTGGCCGGGCTGGCTGGGTTCCTCCTCCTTCTTACTCTCTCCCTCTGTCCCTGTGGCTCTCTCTCCTCTATCTCCTCTATCCCTCTGTTCTTCTGATCACTCCCACCCTTCATGACTAGCCTGTGCCCTTTCTTTCGCTCTCCCTTGCTCGCGCCTTCCTTCTACTTTCCTTTCACTTAAAAAATCTCTCTCTCAAGCTGAATGCCTCCATCCTTCTCCTTCTCCATGGATCCCTGACTTGCTACCTCCTCCCTATTCCTCATATCTCCCCTCTTTCTCCCTCCCTGTCAATTCCTTTCTTTCTGTAATATGATAGCTCACTCTTTAACCCTCTCCCTCTCTTTCTTATTCCCTCTCTCCCTCCGTCCTTCCCTCCCTGCACATCCTTGCCCAGAGACAGAACCTCTGTCCTGTGGCTTGTGTTGGGCTCGTTTTGTGTCCTCTCCTTCCATCTCTCCCTCACTCCTTCTACTCCTTTCATCCCTCCATCCCTCCCTCCCTCCTTCATTCTCCCCTCTCCGCAGCATGTCCCTTTGCCTGTAGACGTACACTGCTCTCTGTTGGGCTGGTTCAGATGGGTCTCAATGTCATCGCTAATGTCTCAGCATGGCCACTGCAGCTCTGTCTCCCTGTGTGTGTGTGTGTATTGGATTCCTTAGGCTTCTCTCGGCTGGTGTCACTGTTAATATAACATAGTGCCCGCAGCGGGCTGCCTATGCGCAGTGCATTAACCCTAACCCTCCCTCTTTCTCTGCTTCTCTCTCTCCCCTCCTCTCCTTTCCCCTCTGTCTTCACCCACTCTCTCTCATTTTCTCTCTCTCTTTCCCCGTCTCTTTCTCTCTCTCCCAGTGATAATCAGTGCTTGTGTCTGTCTGCTCAGTGACAGTGTGTGTTTGCATTAAAGACTCTATCTGCTTTTCTCTCTCAATATCCCACTTTTTTCCGGCTTTTTTCCTGCTTTTCTCTCTCAATGTGTGTGGGGCTAACGCAGGTGCACAGGGTCCATTTCCACTTAAATAGCTCTCTCTTTCTCTCCCCCTCTCTTTGAGCTTCTGCCTCTGCTTATTTGTCTTTATATCAGTTTCTCTCTCTCTCTCTCTATCTCTCTCTCTCTCTCTCTCTCTCTCTCTCTCTCTCTCTCTCTCTCTCTCTCTCTCTCTCTCTCGCTCTCTCGCTCTCTAGCTCTCTCGCTCTCTCTCTCGCTCTCTCCCTCCTCTCCAATTCACTGGAGGTTTATTGGCATCCGGGCTGGATTGTTTTGCCAAGCCATTACAGTTCAAAATTCAATGAAGGCACAATTCTCAAAATGTGCTTTCACTCTGTCTCCTCCACTCCCTCTCTCCCTGCCTCACTTTATAACAATTTTTCCTTCCTCTGTCCTTATCTTTTCTACCCTATACATTTCTCCCCCTCCCCCTTCTCCCATTCTGTTAGTCCCTCTCTCCCCTTTCTCTTCCTGTATCTGTCAGCATTTCACTTAACCCTGTTTCCCCTATCTCACCCCCTTAAAACCTTCTTCACCCTGTTTCTCCCTTCCTCAGCAATTGTGGCATTGTTGGACTGATCTACTGCACTCTCTTCCTCCCTCTCTCCATCCATCCCTCCCTATCTCTCTTGCTTTCTCTCCTTCTCTCTCTCTCTCTCCCTACACCCCTGCTGTTACTATATCTCTTATCTCCCCAGGCCCTGATTTTACCAAAATATGTCTGCCTCTCTTTTTTCTCTGCCCCCCCATCCCCCATCACTTCCTTCTCTCCCCCCATCCCCCAACCCGCATCACTTCCCTCTCTCGCCCCCATCCCCCATCACTTCCCTCTCCCCCATCCCCATCACTTCCCTCTCTCCCCATCCCCATCCCCCATCACTTCCCTCTCCCCCCATCCCCCATCACTTCCCTCTCCCCTCCATCCCCCATCACTTCCCTCTCTCCCCCATCCCCCATCACTTCCCTCTCCCCATCCCCCATCACTTCCCTCTCCCCCATCCCCATCACTTCCCTCTCCCCCCATCCCCCATCACTTCCCTATTCCCCCATCCCCCATCACTTCCCGCTCTCCCCCCGTTTTCTCCCCTTCTCAACACTGCACTCCATTCTTTCTCTTTCTGTCCCTCCCTCCCTCCCTCCCCCCTCTCTCTCTCTCTCTCTCTCTCTCTCCCTCTCCCTCTCTTACCCCTCCTTCCCTATCTCCCCAGACTCTGCTGCTTTTAATAACATATGTCAGCGTTTAACCTCTCCCATTTTCCCTCAGGTGTGTTTGCTCTTTAGACCCCCTCCATTCTCTCTATCTCAACCCCCCACTGTCATATTGTCTCTCCCTCCTTCATTTCGTCTGTCATTAGTATGTCTGTCATAAACACAGCAGTAACATCAGCTCTTACTTCTCTCTCCCTCCTCCGTTCTCTTCCTGTCTTCTCTCCCACCTCCTTACTCCTCCTGCCATCTCTCCCTCCTCCTTACTCCTCCTGACTTCTCTCCCTCCTCCATACACCTGTCTTCTCTCCCTCCTCCTTATTCCTCCTGCCTTCTCTCCCTCCTCCTTTTCCTCCTGCCTTCTCTCCCTCCTCCTTACTCCTCCTGCCTTCTCTCCCTCCTCCGTACTCCTCCTTTCTTCTCTCCCTCCTCCTTTATCCTCCTGCCTTCTCTCCCTCCTCCTTACTCCTCCTGCCTTCTCTCCCTCCTCCTTACTCCTCCTGCCTTCTCTCCCTCCTCCTTACTCCTCCTGCCTTCTCTCCCTCCTCCGTACTCCTCCTCTCTTCTCTCCCTCCTCCTTTATCCTCCTGCCTTCTCTCCCTCCTCCTTACTCCTGGTGTCTTCTCTCCCTCCTCCTTACTCCTCCTGCCTTCTCTCCCTCCTCCTTACTCCAGGTGTCTTCTCTCCCTCCTCCTTACTCTTCCTGTCTTTTCTCCCTCCTCCTTACTCCTCCTGTCTTCTCTCCCTCCTCCTTACTCCTATCCTATAACCCTCACCTCACTAGTTAGTATAGCTTTGTCTTTCCCCTATAGGAAAGTATTGTTACTCCCTCTCTCTCTCTCTCTCTCTCTCTCTCTCTCTCTCTCTCTCTCTCTCTCTCTCTCTCTCTCTCTCTCTCTCTCTCTCTCTCTCTCTCTCTCTCTATTTTTCCCTTCACCTTCCCCCTCTCTGTCTCCCTTGACCTTTATATCACTACCGTATATATGTCTGACTCCCCCTTTCCTCCTCCTCCCCTCCCCCACTCCTCCAGGTAGACTGCTGTACTGCCCCCCTCCCACTCTTTCTCCCCGTCTCCCCTTACCCCTTATCTCACTATGTACCCGTGTATCTCCCCTCTCCTCCTCCCCTGTATTCCACTCCACCAGGTACGTCTGCTCTACTGTTCCCAGGAGGAGGCCGAGCTGGTGTTTAAAGCAGCCTGGGCTGCGGGTCAGGCTGGACCCTCTCACATGTGGTTCGCTGTGGGGCCAGCCCTGTCCGGCCTGGGCATGGAGGGCCTCCCCAGGGCCCTGTTCGC